>NW_020837984.1:18001783-18125916 GCF_003676395.1 Aethalodelphis obliquidens | reverse complement strand
TTTTTTGCGGTACGTGGGCCTCTCACTGTTGTGGCCTCTCCCGTTGCGGAGCACAGGCTCCGGACGTGCAGGCTCAGCGGCCATGGCTCACGGGCCCAGCCACTCCGCAGCATGTGGGATCTTCCCGGACCGGGGCACGAACCCGCGTCCCCTGCATCGGCAGGCGGACTCTCAACCACTGCGCCACCAGGGAAGCCCTCTACGTCTATTTTTTAATTGACTTTACTGAGGCATAATTTTATAAAATGTACTCTTTAAAAGTACATAATTTGATGAATTTTGACAAATTCATACTCCCTTTTAACTAACACCACATCAAGATATAGAACATTGGCTTCACTGCAAAGGTTCCCTTGGGTGTACTTTTCAGTCACTGTCTCCCACTTGCCCATTCCTAGCAACCACTAATTTGCTTTCAGTCACTCTAGAATAAATTTGCAATTCCTATAGTTTTATAGAAATGGAATCATACAGTAACATAATTTTAGTTTCTTGCTTTTTTGCTGAGCATGTTTTTAGATACATCCATGTTGCAAGTATTGTTGCAAGTATATTCATTCCTTTTATTACTGAATAGTATTTCATGACATGAATTTACCACAATTTGTTTATCCATTGATGTGTTGTTGGGCATTGGGTTGTTTCCAGTTTGGGACTATTATGAGTCAAGTTGCTATGAACATTCACGTTCAAGCCTTTGTGTGGACGCGTTTTCACTTCTGGGTAAATAGCAAGGAGTGAAACTGCTGGGTATGGTAAGAATACATTTAATTTCTTAAGAAACTGCCAAACTCTTCTCCAAAGTGGTTATACTATTTTATACTCAGACTAGCAACATGTGAGTGTTCCAGTCCTGCATGTCTGACAACACTTGGTATTTAAAATTTTTAAGGTATTTTAAATTTTAGTCATCTTACGGGTATGTAGTAGTATCTCATTATGTTTTTAATTTGTATTTCCCTGATGAATAATGATGTTGAGCATTTTTTCAAGTTTTTATTGGCCTTTCATATATCTTTTGTGAAGTGTGTTCAAAAATGTCTCCTATTCTTAATTAGGTTGTCTCATAATTTTTGAGTTGGAGTTCTTCACATAATCTAGATACCAGTCTTCTGTCAGAACAATTTTTTTTTCATATATATTCCCACTGTGCTCAAGCCACAAGGTTCTTTGCTCTTTCTTAAATAGGCTAAGGCCATATCTGTCTCAGCCTTTGAACACTCTTTGTTGCCTGGAATGCTGCTCTTCAAATACACATAGAACTTGCTTCCAGACCTCCTCCAGTCACTGTTCAAATGGCCCTATTTGGTGAGATCTTTCTTAACCATCCTATTTAAAATAGTAATACCCACGGCCTGACATTACCCCATTTCCTCTGGTTTTGTCTTCATAGCATATAACCACCCTATTTGTAATTTACTTTTTTTTAAAAACATCTTTATTGGAGTATAATTGCTTTACAATGGTGTGTTAGTTTCTGCTTTATAACAAAGTGAATCAGATATACATATGTTCCCATATCTCTTCCCTCTTGCATCTCCCTCCCTCCCACCCTCCTGATCCCACCCTTCTAGGTGGTCACAAACCACCAAGCTGATCTCCCGGTGCTATGCGGCTACTTCCCACTAGCTATGTATTTTACGTCTGGTAGTGTATATATGTCCATGCCACTCTCTCACTTTGTCACAGCTTACCCTTCCCCCTCCCCGTATCCTCAAGTCCATTCTCTAGTAGGTCTGTGTCTTTATTCCTGTCTTACCCCTAGGTTCTTCATGACTTTTTTTTTCTTAGATTCCATACATATGTGTCAGCATATGGTATTTGTTTTTCTCTTTCTGACTTACTTCACTCTGTATGACAGACTCTAGGTCCATCCACCTCACTACAAATAACTCAATTTCGTTTCTTTTTATGGCTGAGTAATATTCCATTGTATATATGTGCGACATCTTCTTTATGCATTCATGTGTCGATAGACACTTAGGTTGCTTCCATGTCCTGGCTATTGTAAATAGAGCTGGAATGAACATATTGGTACATAACTCTTTTTGAATTATGGTTTTCTCAGGGTATATGCCCAGTAGTGGGATTGCTGGGTCGTATGGTCGTTCTATTTGTAGTTTTTTAAGGAACCTCCATATGTTCTCCATAGTGGCTGTGTCAATTTACATTCCCACCAATAGTGCAAGAATGTTCCCTTTTCTCCACACCCTCTCCAGCATTTATTGTTTCTAGATTTTTTGATGATGGCCGGTGTGAGATGATATCTCATTGTAGTTTTGCTTTGCATTTCTCTAACGATTATGATGTTGAGCATTCTTTCATATGTTTGGTGGCAATCTGTATATCTTCTTTGGAAAAGTGTCTATTTAGGTCTTCTGCCCATTTTTGGATTGGGTTGTTTCTTTTTTTGTTATTGAGCTGCATGAGCTGCTTGTAAATTTTGGAGATTAATCCTTTGTCAGTTGCTTCATTTGCAAATATTTTCTGCCATTCTGAGGGTTGTCTTTTGGTCTTGTTTATGGTTCCTTTGCTGTGCAAAAGCTTTGAAGTTTCATTAGGTCCCATTTGTTTATTTTTATTTCCATTTCTCTAGGAGATGGGTGATAAAGGATCTTTCTGTGATTTATGTCATAGAGTGTTCTGCCTATGTTTTCCTCTAAGACTTTGATAGCTTCTGGCCTTACATTTAGGTCTTTAATCCATTTTGAGCTTATTTTTTTGTATGGTGTTAGGGAGTGTTCTAATATCATACTTTTACATGTAGCTGTCCAGTTTTCCCAGCACCACTTATTGAAGAGGCTGTCTCCTCTCCACTGCATATTCTGTTTTTATTTATTTTTTTTTGGTACGAGGGCCTCTCACTGTTGTGGCCTCTCGTGTTGTGGAGCACAGGCTCCAGATGCACAGGATCAGCAGCCATGACTCATGGGCCTAGCTGCTCCATGGCATGTGGGATCTTACCGGACCGGGGCACGAACCTGTGTCGCCTGCATTGGCAGGCGGACTTTCAACCACTGTGCCACCAGGGAAGCCCTCCACTGTATATTCTTGCCTCCTTTATCAAAGATAAGGTGACCATATGTGCGTGGGTTTATCTCTGGGCTTTCTATCCTGTTCCACTGATCTATATTTCTGTTTTTGTACCAGTACCATACTGTCTTAATTACTGTAGCTATGTAGTATAGTCTGAAATCAGGGAGCCTGATTCCTCCAGCTCCATTTTTCGTTCTCAAGATTGCTTTGGCTATTCGGGGTCTTTTGTGTTTCCATACAAATTGTGAAACTTTTTGTTCTAGTTCTGTGAAAAATGCCAGTGGTAGTTTAATAGGTATTGCATTGAATCTGTAGATTGCTTTGGGTAGTAGACTCATTTTCACAATGTTGATTCTTCCAATCCAAGAACATGGTATATCTCTCCATCTATTTGTATCATCTTTAATTTCTTTCATCAGTATCATAATTTTCTGCATACAGGTCTTTTGGCTCCTTATGTAGGTTTATTCCTAGATATTTTATTCTTTTTGTTGCAGTGGTAAATGGGAGTGTTTTCTTAATTTCACTTTCAGATTTTTCATCATTAGTGTATAACAATACCAGAGATTTCTGTGCGTTAATTTTGTATCTTGCTACTTCACCAAATTCATAGATTAGCTCTAGTAGTTTTCTGGTAGCATCTTTAGGATTCTCTATGGATAGTATCATGTCATCTGCAAAGAGTGACAGCTTTACTTCTTCTTTTCTGATTTGGATTCCATTTATTTCTTTTTCGTCTCTGATTGCTGTGGCTAAAACTTCCAAAGCTATGTTGAATAAGAATGGTGAGAGTGGGCAACCTTGTCTTGTTCCTGATCTTAGTGGGAATGGTTTCAGTTTTTCACCATTGTGGATGATGTTGGCTGTGGATTTGTCATATATGGCCTTTATTATGTTGAGGAAAGTTCCCTCTATGCCTACTTTCTGCAGGGTTTTTATCATAAATGTGTGTTGAACTTAGTCGAAAGCTTTCTCTGCATCTATTGAGATGATCATATGGTTTTTCTCCTTCAATTTGTTAATATGGTGTATCACGTTGGTTGATTTGTGTATATTGAAGAATCCTTGCATTCCTGGAATAAACCCCACCTGATCATGGTGTATGATCCTTTTAATGTGCTGTTGGATTGTCTTTGCTAGTATCTTGTTGAGGATTTTCGCATCTTTGTTCATCAGTGATATTGGCCTGTAGTTTTCTTTCTTTGTGACATCTTTGTCTGGTTTTGGTATCAGGGTGATGGTAGCCTCGTAGAATGAGTTTGGGAGTGTTCCTTCCTCTGCTATATTTGGAAGAGTTTGAGAAGGATAGGTGTTAGCTCTTCTCTAAGTGTTTGATAGAATTCGCCTGTGAAGACATCTGGTCCTGAGCTTTTGTTTGTTGGAAGAATTTTAATCACAGTTTCAATTTCAGTGCTTGTGATTGGTCTGTTCATAGTTTTTATTTCTTCCTGGTTCAGTCTTGGCAGGGTGTGCATTTCTAAGAATTTGTCCATTTCTTCCAGGTTGTTCATTTTATTGGCATAGAGTTGCTTGTAGTAATCACTCATGATCCTTTGTATTTCTGCAGTGTCAGTTGTTACTTCTCCTTTTTCATTTCTAATTCTATTGATTTGAGTCTTCTGCCTTTTTTTCTTGAAGAGTCTTCCTAATGCTTTATCAATTTTGTTTATCTTCTCAAAGAACCAGCCATTAGTTTTATTGATCTTTGCTATTGTTTCCTTCATTTCTTTTTCATTCATTTCTGATCTGATCTTTATGATTTCTTTCCTTCTGCTAACTTTGGGGTTTTTTTGTTCTTCTTTCTCTAATTGATTTCAGTGCAAGGTTAGGTTGTTTATTTGAGATGTTTCCTGTTTCTTAAGGTAGGATTGTATTGCGATAAACTTCCCTCTTAGAACTGCTTTTGCTGCATCCCATAGGTTTTGGTCGTTGTGTCTCCCTTGTCATTTGTTTCTAGGTATTTTTTGATTTCCTCTGATTTCTTCAGTGATCACTTCGTTATTAAGTAGTGTATTGTTTAGCCTCCATGTGTTTGTATTTTTTACACATCTTTTCCTGTAATTGATATCTAGTCTCATAGCTTTGTGGTCAGAAAAGATACTTGATATGATTGCAAGTTTCTTAAATTTACCAAGGCTTGATTTGTGACCCAAGATATGATCTCTCCTGGAGAATGTTCCATGAGCAATTGAGAAAAATGTGTATTCTGTTGATTTTGGATGGAGTGTCCTATAAATATCAATTAAGTCCATCTTGTTTAATGTATCATTTAAAGCTTGTGTTTCCTTATTTATTTTCATTTTGGATGATCTGTCCATTGGTGAAAGTGGGGTGTTAAAGTCCCCTAGTACGAATGTGTTACTGTCGATTTCCCCTTTTATGGCTGTTAGTATTTGCCTTATGTATTGAGGTGCTCCTATGTTGGGTGCATAAATATTTACAATTGTTATATCTTCTTCTTGGATCGATCCCTTGATCATTATGTAGTGTTCTTCTTTGTCTCTTGTAATAGTCTTTATTTTAAAGTCTATTTTGTCTGATATGAGAATTGCTACTCCAGCTTTCTTTTGGTTTCCATTTGCATGGAATATCTTTTTCCATCCCCTTACTTAAGGCTGTATGTGTCTCTAGGTCTGAAGTGGGTCTCTTGTAGACAGCATATATATGGGTCTTGTTTTTGTATCCATTCAGCCAATCTGTGTCTTTTGGTGGGAGCATTTAGTCCATTTACATTTAAGGTAATTATCGATATGTATGTTCCTCTTCCCATTTTCTTAATTGTTTTGGGTTTGTTATTGTAGATCTTTTCCTTCTCTTGTGTTTCTTGCCTAGAGTAGTTCCTTTAGCATTTGTTGTAAAGCTGGTTTGGTGGTGCTGAACTCTCTCAGCTTTTGCTTGTCTGTAAAGGTTTTAATTTCTCCATCAAATCTGAATGAGATCCTTGCTGGGTAGAGTAATCTTGGTTGCAGGTTTCTCTCCTTCATCACTTTAAATATGTCCTGCCAGTCCCTTCTGGCTTGCAGAGTTTCTGCTGAAAGATCAGCTGTTAACCTTATGGGGATTCCCTTATGTGTTATTTGTTGTTTTTCCCTTGCTGCTTTTAATATGCTTTCTTTGTATTTAATTTTTGACAGTTTTATTAATATGTGTCTCGGCGTCTTTCTCCTTGGATTTATCCTGTATGGGACCCTTTGTGCTTCCTGGACTTGATTAACTATTTCCTTTCCCATAGTAGGGAAGTTTTCAACTATAATCTCTTCAAATATTTTCTCAGTCCCTTTCTTTTTCTCTTCTTCTTCTGGAACCCCTATAATTCGAATGTTGGTGCGTTTAATGTTGTCCCAGAGGTCTCTGAGACTGTCCTGAGTTCTTTTCATTCTTTTTTCTTTATTCTGCTCTGCATTAGTTATTTCCCCTATTTTATCTTCCAGGTCACTTATCCGTTCTTCTGTCTCAGTTATTCTGCTATTGATCCCATCTAGAGTATTTTTCATTTCATTTATTGTGTTGTTCATCGTTGTTTGTTTCATCTTTAGTTCTTCTAGGTCCTTGTTAAATGTTTCTTTCATTTTGTCTATTCTATTTCCAAGCTTTTGGATCATCTTTATTATCATTATTCTGAATTCTTTTTCAGGTAGACTGCCTATTTCCTCTTCATTTGTTAGGTCTGGTGGGTTTTTATCTTGCTCCTTCATCTTTAGTGTGTTTTTCTGTCTTCTCATTTTGCTTATCTTACTGTGTTTGGGGTCTCCTTTTTAAAGGCTGCAGGTTCGTAGTTCCCGTTGTTTTTGGTATCTGTCCCCAGTGGCCAAGGTTGGTTTAGTGGGTTGTGTAGGCTTCTTGGTGGAGGGGACTAGTGCCTGTGTTCTGGTGGATGAGGCTGGATCTTGTCTCTCTGGTGGGCAGGTCCACGTCTGGTGGTGTGTTTTGGGGTGTCTGTGGACTTATTATGGTTTTAGACAGCCTCTCTGCTAATGGGTGGGGTTGTGTTCCTGTTTTGCTAGTTGTTTGGCATAGGGTGTCCAGCCCTGTAGCTTTCTGGTCGTTGAGTGAAGTTGGGTGCTGGTGTTGAGATGGAGATCTCTGGGATATTTTCACCATTTGATATGTGGAGCTGGGAGGTCTCTTGTTGACTAGTGTCCTGAAGTTGGCTCTCCCACCTTAGAGGCACAGCACTGACTCCTGGGTGCAGCACCAAGAGCCTTTCCTCAACACGGCTCAGAATAAAAGGGAGAAAAAGTAGAGAGAAAGAATTAGTAGAAGTAGGAAGAAAGAAAGAGAGAAAGAAAGGAAGGAAGGAAGGAAGGAAGAAGAAAAAAAGGAAAGAAAGAAAGAAAGGAAGGAGGGAGGGAGAGACAGTGGGAGGAAGGAAGGAAGGAAGAAAGGAGGGAAGGAAGGAAAAAAGAAAGAAGGAAGATAAAGTAAAATAAAATAGAGTAAAATATAATAAAGTTATTAAATTAAAAAATAATTATTAAGAAAAAAATTAAACAAAACGGACGGATAGAACCTTAGGACAAATGGTGGAAGCAAAGCTATACAGACAATATTTCATACAGATGCATACACATACACACTCACAAAAAGAGGAGAAGGGGAAAAAATCATAAATCTTGCTCTCAAAGTCCACCTCCTCAATTTGGGATGATTCGTTTTCTAAAGGAGGGAAGGAAGGAAAGAAAGAAAAAGAAAGAAAGAAGATAAAGTAAAATAAAATAGAGTTATTAAAATTAAAATTTTTAAGAAAGAAAAAAAAATTTTAAAAACGGACGGATAGAACCCTAGGACAAATGGTGGAAGCAAAGCTATACAGACAAAATCTCACACAGAAGCATACACATACACACTCATAAAAAGAGGAAAAGGGGAAAAAATCATAAACCTTGCTCTCAAAATCCACCTCCTCAATTTGGGATGATTCGTTGTCTATTCAGGTATTCCACAGATGCAGGTACATCAAGTTGATTGTGGAGCTTTAATCCGCTGCTTCTGAGGCTGCTGGGAGAGATTTCCCTTTCTCTTCTTTGTTCGCACAGCTCCCAGGGGCTCAGCTTTGGATTTGGCCCCGCCTCTGCGTGTAGGTCGCCGGAGGGCGTCTGTTTTCCGCTCAGAAAAGACAGGGTTAAAGGAGCCGGTGATTCAGGGGCTCCAGGTCACTCAGGCCGGGGGGTGGGGAGGGGCCGCAGTGCGGGGCGAGCCTGTGGCGGCAGAGGCCGGTGTGACGTTGCACCAGCCTGAGGCGCGCCGTGCGTTCTTCCGGGGGAGTTGTCCCTGGATCCCGGGAACCTGGCAGTGGCGGGCTGCACAGGCTCCCCGGAAAGGAGGTGTGGATAGTGACCTGTGCTTGCACACAGGCTTCTTGGCGGCGGCAGCAGCAGCCTTAGCGTCTCCTGCCCGTCTCTTGGGTCCGCGTTTTTAGCCGCGGCTCGTGCCCATCTCTGGAGCTCCTTTAAGCAGCGCTCTTAATCCTTTCTCCTCACGCACCAGGAAACAAAGAGGGAAGAAAAAGTCTCTTGCCTCTTCGGCAGCTCCAGCCCTTTTCCCGGACTCCCTCCCGGCTAGCCGTGGTGCACTAACCCCTTCAGGCTGTGTTCACGCCGCCAACCCCAGTCCTCTCCCTGCGTTCCGACCAAAGCCCGAGCCTCAGCTTGCAGCCCCGCCCACCCCGGCGGGTGAGCAGACAAGCCTCTCGGGCTGGTTGAGTGCCGGTCGGCACCGATCCTCTGTGCGGGAATCCCCCCCTCTTTGCCCTCCGCACCAACGTTGCTGCGCTCTCCTCCGTGGCTCTGAAGCTTACCCCCTCTGCCACCCGCAGTCTCCGCCTGCGAAGGGGCTTCCTAGTGTGTGGAAACCTTTCCGCCTTCACAGCTCCCTCCCACTGGTGCAGGGCCCGTCCCTATCCTTTTGTCTCTGTTTTTTCTTTATTTTCTTTTGCCCTACCCAGGTACGTGGGGGAGTTTCTTGCCTTGTGGGAGGTCTGAGGTCTTCTGCCAGCGTTCAGTAGGTGTTCTATAGGAGTTATTCCACATGTAGATGTATTTCTGGTATATCTGTGGGGAGGAAGGTGATCTCCGCGTCTTACTCTTCCGCCATCTTCCCCTCTTGCCCTCGTCCTTGGCAGGCGGACTCTTAACTACTGCGCCACCAGGGAAGCCCAAAGGAAGGTTTTTTTTTTTTTTTGCGGTACGCGGGCCTCTCACTGATGTGGCCTCTCCCATTGCGGAGCACAGGCTCCGGATGCACAGCCTCAGCGGCCATGGCTCACGGGCCCAGCCGCTCCGCGCCATGTGGGGTCTTCCCGGACCGGGGCACGAACCCGTGTCCCCTGTATCGGCAGGCAGACTCTCAACCGCTGTACCACCAGGGAAGCCCCATGTCTCTTTCTTTAGGATAGCTTCCCTGAAGTGGAGTTATTAGGGAAGAGGATATGAATTTTTTAATACTAGAAAGGTGCCACTTTGCACTGGTAATTGGCACAAGTGTGCCAGTCTCAGCAGACTCGCCAACAATGCCTTTTAACTTTTCAACATTTTCACCATTTTGAGTTGTCAGACTACTGGTGAAGTTGAACTGTTTATTAGTTTGCTATGAAGAGTGTTTTGAAAGGGTTTATTTCTGTAACTATTTATAATGTTTTCAACTCTTTGTGAGCCTTTGGGTGAAGAAGAAAAAGTAATGCCATTTCCTGGGAAAGAAGTTAACGTAAGCTCCACAAGCTTTTTCTCTAAAAAAAATTGATCCAATTTAGGAACAATGTTCTTTGTTCCTAAATTAACCAGGTTGCTTCAGAGCCTAAAGGCTCCCCAGCAAAAGCAAGCTGTAATTATAGGGACTTTGGTGCTGGCAGAGAAGGGATGCAGTTTTGTAGGACACCCTTATCTAGCTCCCTAGTCAAGGGTTACATATTAAAGTAAAAAGCCAGCTGTCTCTGGGATAAGGTGAGGGAAGGGGGCTCTGTTACCCAGGCAATCATTGTTGCTCCCCATCTCCCCAGTCTTGGGAACAACTAAGGCTGTAACTACAGTGAAATGGTCTTTAATCCCCTATTCCCCTCCCCACCACACACTCAGAAGAACTACGAGAACTGCTCCCAAGCCCTGCACCTTCTTTTTAGAAGGAGCCTCAGGATATTTCAGGCCTCCTGCTGCCATTCTCATTCTGCTTTTCCCTTGATGACCTTTCCACTTGTCTGCAAACTGCAGTAGTCAGTTCCTCTGCTCTGGAACCTGTGCTGGGGTTGCAGCTGCTTCTCTGCTCCTGGCTTTGTTTTGCAGACTGACGTGCCATCTGTACTCCATGTTACAATACTGAGTAAAGCACAGCTCTCTAGGTTGATTGGGTGCAATGAGCAAAGTTTGTATTCATCAAATTTGCCTGTTCTTGTTTTCATATCCTCTGTGCCAGTAGTCTCCCATCGTTCCCTCCAGGTCACCCTTCATCTTTCTCCACTCTTCTCTCTGCCCTGGAGGCTGACTTACCGTGTACCCAGCAAGAGGTCCTCCCTTCCCCTTGGCTTCTACTTGGGTTTGGCCAGTGTGTGTGAAGGGGGGAGGCTAGCAGGAGAACGAGGCCAGGGTATTTATTCCTCTGGCCCTTCCCTGCAAGGACCCCTAGGCTGGCTTTGGCCCTGAACCTCTCAGGGCAGTCTGCGCTACTCAACTCCTGGGTCAGGCTCTTGTCACCTCTCCCTCCGCCTCGCTTCAGGCCTCTGAGCAATAACACACCTCGTTCCCCTCTACCCATCCACACCTTCATAATTAGGCCCTCTGGTGATCTATATCTGTAAAATCAGCTCGAGTTATCCTAATTTGAGTGCTGATACCATCTCCCTTTTGCTAAATTTCTTAAAAGGTTAAGTTAGGTTAGATTAGAAACATTTCTGTAGAGCTGAATCATTGTTCTAGGATTTCTGAACATCCTGCCAAGGACCTATTAGTCCACTTTCTTTCCCCTTGAAATAATTTGCTGTTATTTCCTCTCATTCGTCTAAGTTATGAGTTCTCAGTGGGAGACCAGGGCATTGACCTGAGGCTAGGTTATTGGGAGCCCCGATGAGAGATCAGGGGAGATGATGTTCTTTCCAGGACATTTTCCTTCTCTTTCGGAGGCTTCTAAAACACTATGAGTCTTGATTGTCTACCTTCCATTTCTTTATTTTTTTAAACATCTTTATTGGAGTATAATTGCTTTACAATGGTGTGTTAGCTTCTGCTTTATAACAAAGTGAATCAGTTATACATATACATATGTTCCCATATCTCTTCCCTCTTGCATCTCCCTCCCTCCCACCCTCCCTATCCCACCCCTCTAGGTGGTCACAAAGCACAGAGCTGATCTCCCTGTGCTATGCGGCTGCTTCCCACTGGCTATCTATTTTACGTTTGGTAGTGTATATATGTCCATGCCACTCTCTCACTTTGTCACAGCTTACCCTTCCCCCTCCCCATACCCTGAAGTCCATTCTCTAGTAGGTCTGTGTCTTTATTCCCATCTTACCCTAGGTTCTTCATGACCTTTTTTTTCCCCCTTAGATTCCATATATATGTGTTAGCATATGGTATTTGTTTTTCTCTTTCTGACTTACTTCACTCTGTATGATGGACTCTAGGTCCATCCACCTCACTACAAATAACTCAATTTCGTTTCTTTTTATGGCTGAGTAATATTCCATTGTATATATGTGTCACATCTTCTTTATCCATTCATCCGATGATGGAGACTTAGGTTGCTTCCATCTCTTGGCTATTGTAAATAGAGCTGCAATGAACATTTTGGTACATGACTCTTGAAGAACACTTGCCTAATAGACCAGCTCAGCCCAGAAATGGGCCAATGAAATGGAAGGTAGAGTCATGTACCTTCCATTTCATTGGCCCATTTCTGGACTGAGCCGGTCTATTAGGCAAGTGTTCTTCATAAATGCAAGCATGGGATTTCACTGACATGCTGCTCTCAAGTCCCACAACTCTGGGAATAACAGTGATTCCAAAAATATAATTATCTATTATATTATATATTATATAATAATAATATATAATATATATAATAATATATTATATTATATATAAATATATATTAATAATATTATATATATTATATATATTAATAATATATTATATTATGTTATATTATAATCAGGCTCCTATAGGCAATAGAAAAATAAAATAATTTATCCAGTTACTTGTAACTGTTTGATTAACTGTAATAAGTTAACAGTTACTTGTTAAGTAAGTAACAAATTAACAGTGATATAAGTGCTTAATGAGAAGTGCAAAGGCTTCAAAGAGGGAGCAGATACAAGATCCATCTGGTTGGGAGAGGTCAGAAGTCTTGATGGAGAAGGTAGCACTAAACTGGATCTTGAAGAAAGAACAGAGCCTTAGTCACGTATTGGAATTTGGTCAAGTATGGTCTGACCACTGGTGATAGGGGCGTAATGAGGCTTGGAGATGAATCCTGCATCCCAGCAGACAGAGCTGGTTCTCCTGGAATACAGTGCTTTACACTACTTAATAATTCACTTGTCAGATAGCTGCCTGATGGGGTCAGCATGTGGTACTGAAAAAGCAAAATGTTCAGGCTTTCAAGTCAGAGCAGCCAAGGCTTGGGTCCCACCCTGCCATGTTCTATGGGGTTGTGGGAAGGATATTGCAGACTTGTGGGCTTCGGTTTCCCATTTGTAAAATGGAAACAATATCAACCTTAGCTCTTAGGTTGCTGCCAATATCAAATAGTACAGCATAGGAAAAGTGCTTTCTCACAGTACCAGGCATCTAATATCTCAGTGAATAACGGCTGTCTCTCCTTCCCTGTATGTACCTGCATAGTGCTGAGGTAGATAGTAAAACCAAATAAGACTCACTGCTGGTGGGAAAGGAAAACTCTGGACAACAGTTTGGCAGCTCCTCAAAATGTTAAAATAGACTTACCATATGGCCCGGCAATTCCACTCCTAGGTATATACCAAAGGAATTGAAAACAGTCGTTGAAACAACCACTTGTGCAGAATGTTCATAGCAGCACTATTCACAATAGCCAAAAGGTGGAAACAATTCAGTTGTCCATCAATGGATGACTGGATGAACAAATGTGGTCTATCCATACCATGCAACATTATTCAGCCATGAAAAGCAATGAAGAACTGATACATGCTAGGACATGGGTCAACTTTGAGAACAAAAGTGAAAGAGGCTGAACGTAAAAGTTCACATATTACATGTTTCCATTTAAATGAAACATCAAGAATAGGTAAATCCACAGAGACAGAAAGCAGGTTAGTGGTTGCCAGGGGCTCGGGAGCGGTGGAAATAGGGAGTGACTACCTACTGACTAACAGTTCTCCTTTTGGGGTAAAGAAAATGCTTTGGAACTAGATAGAGGTGGTAGTTACACAACATTGTGAATGTACTAAATGCCACTGAATTATACACATTTAAATGGTTAATTAAAAATAAAATAATAGAATAAAATAACACACCCGCCTTACCTTTAGGAGTTCACAATCTTAGCTGGGTCTCTTTAGACTCTTAAGAGTTGGCTGAGGGAACTTCCCTGGTGGTCCAGTGGTTAAGAATCCACCTTCCAATGCAGGGGACAAGGGTTCGATCCCTGGTCAGGGAACTAAGATCCCACATGCTGTGGGGCAACTAAGTCTGCGCCACAACTACTGAGCCTGTGCACCACAGCTGGAGAGAAGCCGGTGCGCTGCAACAAAAGATCCCACGTGCCGCAACTAAGACCCGATGCAGCCAAAAATAAATATTTTTAAAAAAAGAGTTGGCTGAGGCACATTTGCAGCAACATGGATGGACCTAGAGATTATCATGCTAAGTGAAGTCAGAAAGAGAAAGACAAACACCATATGATATCACTTATATGTGGAATCTAAAATATGACACAAATGAACTCATCTACGAAACAGAAACAGACTCACAGACGTAGAGAACAGACTTGTGGTTGCTAAGGGGGAGGGGGCGTGGGGGAGGGATGGATTGGGAGTTTGGGATGGTCAGATGCAAACTGTTATATATAGGATGGATAAACAACAAGGTCCTAATGTATAGCACAGGGAACTATATACAATATTGTGATAAACCATAATGGAAAAAAATCTGGAAAAGAATGTGCATATATGTATAACTGAATCACTTTGCTGCACAGCAGAAATTAACACATTGTAAATCAAGTATAGTTCAATAAAATAAATTAAAAGAAGAAGTTGGCTGAGGCAGAGACAGGTAGATTCCCAAGCCTCAGTTTCATCATCTGCATGCAGGGCCAAGAGTCTGGAATGTGCTGAGACTTCCAGACTTCATTTCTTCCACAGAGAATTACCCATAATTCCTCTATCCAGAGACAAATGCTGCCAATGTTTGGTGTAACCGTTCAGACTTTTCTCTCTGCATGCTTGTGTATATAAATTATTTTTGTTTTATTTTTCCAAAAACGAATGAAAACATACTGTTTTATAACCTTTATAGCTTGGTGCTATATTTTGACAATTATTTTTCATGTCAATAAATCCTCCTCATTATTCATGGCTATGAGGAAGGTTGAAAAGCCTGAATGTAAACCAAGGACATTGGGTGTTGAGGAAGCCACAGAAGCTGGTGAGAATACAGGAAAGAGAGGGCAGGGACAGATCAAGGACCTCTGGCCTCTCAGCTTGACTGTTAGGTTTCTGACTAGTTATTATTAGATAGACTCATTAGGGATACTCAGCTGTACTTTGGAGCCTTCTATTCTCTTTTGAGTCTTACTTCAAGTTTTGCTTAACATTAAAAAAAATATTAAAATGTACTGAAAACAATGTAACACACCCATGGCTCACCACCCTTCCTTCACGTTAGTTAAACCCTTGTGGCCTTTTTGCGTGCTGAAGATCTGGAGCCTCAGCAGTCTCCGTCACCAGCCCTGGATTCCAGCTGCCAGGATGGCACCTTTGGGGTGGTCATGATCTGTCTCTCCAAGTCTGGTCTCTCTCCAGTGTCTTCCTAGATGCTCTTGCCAGAAATCTGGCTGTCATCTCTGACCACTTCTTCATCCTCAGATCATCAACTCCTGCCATTTCTACCCCCAAAATGCACCTCCAAGTGGGCCAGGTCACACCCATGGCCCAATTCTGGTCCAAGTCACTGCTTTCTAGCAGGACCAACTGAGCAGCGACACCTTTGAGCAAATAAGAAAAAGGTGCCTTTTCCTTTGGTCAGACTCAGCTCTGTGCCAGGGCTCATGGATTTTAGTTCCCACTAGCCTTCTTGGGCGAGTTGCTCTTTTACAATGAGCAGCCTGCATATCTGTATCTGGAGGCCCTTCTTTTGCCTGGACTGCTGTGCTAGCCTCTGGGGGCAGGGGGATATATGCTTCCATTCCTGGCTCTTCCAATCTATTTTCCACATGTAGCCAGAGTAATAGACACACACCACACACCCCACCCCTACCTCTGGTTATGTTACTCCCCAGCTAAAAGCATAGCAATGGCCTCCTGGTGTTCTTGGAATAGAGTCCAAACTTCCTAACCTGGATGATAGGCCCTGCATGGCCAGGTCCCTGCTGCCCTCATCCAGCTGTGGCACCTTGTGTGCTGAGCCAGGGGACTTGGACTCTGGTCTGTGATGACAGAGCACAGGGTGAGGGGCAAATTCACCAGGGTCATAGCAGCTGTGTGGAGGGGCTGAGGGTGGACATCAGAGAGCACCAAGGTGCTGGGTGAACTGCCATGGTGTGGGGTATAGGCCATCCACAAAGGCAAGGACTCCTGAGCTGTTCCAGACCCTGCGTACCCCTCCAGGTTAATTCCCCAGTGATCAGAGAATGCGGAATGGACTCCCTGCTCCATCATAGCCCAGCTACTTGAGCCTGGGATTTATGATGAACAAATATCCAGGAGCTGGCCAATGAGGTGCCATCCAGGACCTGGTCCCTGGAAGTGGAGCGTGCCCTTGCAGTCTCTCCTGGATGCCAGCTGGAGGCTGGGGGCAGCGGCTGCCCTGGACACTCAAGGCTCTTGTGGTAGCAGGTGAGAGGCCATGGGTGGAAGGACAGTGTTCTTAGGTGTGGCCTGGAGCTCTGGACCCTCCTCTGGCTCTCAAGGCTGGTCTATTTTTGGTGTTTGGCTCTTATGCCACCTCAACAGCCTGAAAATTTGCAAACAAGTGGGAAGAAGCCTTTGTTGAAACTTGTACGTGGAAACACAGGACTACTGCAGTGTACGGTCCCTGGGAGAGGGATACACGCTTGGCTGCTGCATGGTGCCACCCCAATGTATGGAGAAGCTGAGAGCCAGGGAAAGGGGAACGAGGGAGAGGGGAGGGTACTTCATAACCAGAGATTTGTATATGTTATTAAGTCCTCTAAACAACTTCAGAAGGCAGGTTCTTGGAGAAGATTATGTAACATGCCCAAGGTCATGCATGGAGACAGGACCAAATGCAGACCTTTCTGCTGACGCTACACCTTCTCCCAGTGATTGTGGCCTATTTCCTCTTGGGTAGAAGGAGAAGGACACATCCTTGAGCAGGGTCATCCCCGGTTCTGGGAGGTGGGAGGATAAGCCACTCACATGGCTTCTTCTCTCTCCCCCAGGGCTGCCAGGAAGTCATACAGGGACTCCTACCTCTCTCTTGAACTTTGAGATCCAGACACAGAAGTCTTCCATGGCTCCTTATCAAATCCACAAATACCAGGAAAATTATCGCAAATGGGTCGTGGGCTTGTTCTCCAAGATGATGACCGAGCACCTTCCCACAACCTTCCACCACATCCTAAAGCTGCCCCGAACCCTTGTGCTCTTGCTTGCGGGGGCCCCTTGCCCTATTCCTGGTCTCTGGCTCCTGGGTCCTGACCTTCGTGGCCAGCCTTGCCCTCCTTGCTGCCCTGAGGTTTCCTGCCAAATACCACTGGATCCAGTTTGAGGTCATGTCTTTGCACAGACATGTCTGACATCACCAAATCCTACTTCAGTGAGAGTGGCTCCTGCTTCTGGGTGGTTGAGTCTGAGGGGCAGGTGGTGGGCATGGTGGGAGCACTACCTGTTAAGAAGGCCACCCTGTGGAATGAGCAGTTGCAGCTGCTTCACCTACGTGTGGCCCTGGAGCACCGTGGTCAGGGGATAAGTAAAAGCCCTGGTCAGGACTGTCCGAGTCTGCGTGGCACCAGGGCTACAGCAAAGTGGTCCTCAGCACCAGCACACTGCAGTACTCTGCCCTGGCCCTTTACCAGCGCCTCGGCTTCTGGAAGATGGGCTAGTTTTTCTTCTCCACAAGCTATAGGCTAGTTGCTGTCTCTGCAATTCAATTTATCTACCGTCTCCCCTCTGCTCAGGTCTCTCAGGCACTGGAGCAAGGAGGGGGCCTATGATCTGTGTCGTTGTGGATTAGTTAGGAGGGATCGGCTCTGCTGCAGTAATAAGCAAACCCTGAAGTCTCACTGCGACGACACAGTAAAAGCTTACTGCTTGCTCACATTGGAACCCGATGGCCTTGGTGGTGGGGTGGCTCTGCTCCATTCAGTTTTTGGGGTTGCTACTGTTTCATTTATCTAGTGCCACGAGAATGCTGCATAAAAAACCACCACAAAATAATGATAAACATTTTTTTAGCTCATGAGTCTGTGGGTCAGCAGCTTAGGCTGAGCTCAGCTGGGCCGCCCCTTAGATCTCCAGGTGTCATGCCCTGCCTCTTCAGTGAGAGGAAATGCGAAGTCATGTGGAAAGGGTGAGGAGAAGGAGTGTGAGAAGAATCCACGTGAGAAGGATCAGGGCCAATGATGCCATCAGTCTGCTATGGCCCCAAGGTCTCTGCTGAAGGGCAAGAAGGCAGCCAGGGACAGAGTGTGGGATTTGACATGGACTAGGCCTAGAAGTGGCACAACCCCACAACCCACTGGCCAGGGCCAGGTCATGATTTAAATCAAGCTTCTGTTGCCTCTTGAGTTTTGTCTACTAAAGGCTAACGGCCCCGAAGGAAGCTGGAATGAGGCTAGGAGGTAGCTCTGGACCCAAGGCACCTGTGTCTGCTGAGAGTCTCTGGGCCCACCTGATGGCTACCCTAACCAGACACTGCCTGACACCAAGTCAACAAAGGGCTCGCACCATGTTATGCTGCATTTCTTTTCCTTGACTGGTGCTTTTAGATTGAAGTTCCCCACACACCTCAGGGAGACACTGCATAGCTCCCTGCACCTCTACAGATGGGAAATAACCCTCTGCTGCTTGCTTTACTATGAGTCAATCAGAAGTTATTTTCTATAAAAACATACAAAAAGGGACTTACTCTTGCCTAGAATTAAGATAATACCATTGTAACAAACGTCCCTGTGGGCAAGGCCACTGTGGAGAAAGTATTGCTCCTGAACCATTAATAATCTTAGTCATCATTCTACCCAAGACTCTTCAGAAGGTTACTACTTCTAAACTACACATGGACAACAAGATAAGTTTTATTAAACCAGACTCATAAAAGTAAGGATTGTGCTCCTTCAGGCTGATAAAATATAATTCCAAGGCTCTGAGGAAAATATTCTTATGTCAGTTCCAAGGAACTTTTCTCCCCAAGAGTTGATTGGTCAATTTCTGTGGAAGAAAAGAAAGGCAGGAAAGAAGTTAGATACTCTTGCCACTAGAGGCAGACAGCCACTCTTTACCCCAGACATGTTGCTGAAGAGACCAGTGTTGTTCTCCCCAAATCTTGTTTATCTTCCCCAGCTAAAGAAACGATGGTAATTATACAAAAAATACTTCCTGAAGTGTTTAGGGAAGATGATCTGTAGTCTATTATAGTCTATACAGAAATATAATATTAATATAATCCTAATAGACTAATCCACCTATCAGTTCACAAACACACAAGCACAATAAGAGGCCTGGCCTCGTGATGCTGACACACCAGACAGGCCATGTAGTGCCTGGGGCGTCCCCACTTGAGGGAGCCCAGCCTGAGCTGCAGTATGTGCTCCAGAAGCAGCCCTCCAATCCCACATCGGTCTGATATGAACTCATCTCTTGGTTTCTGACTTTCAGAGTCCTCTGGGGGTGAAGTGAGGGGGCTGGGAAAGAAATGAGAACACTGAAGGATCTGGACCTTCAGGCATAGTAGCCCATCTGCTTTCTCAAGGAATTAATTGGTATGAAGTCCCCTGGCCTGTGAGGTTCTAAAACTTGCAGTACCACTGATTCTACTGGGGCTGTGGGCAGGAAATGGTAGTGGCTTCAAGGCTCTGAGTACCCAAACTGCCAACTTGTATGCTACACTTGGACATTTTCCAATTTATTTAAAAAGTTCTAGTGGTGTATGATTCACCCATAAGGGGCATAAAACTATCATTTGGGACTCTGGATGAAAACTCATCAGATGTGGGCATTTCCAGCATGGCATCTAAACTGACAGCCAAGTATGAAATTTGGTTTCATTCCAAATGTATGCCTGGAAGGTGCCTTATTTATTTATTTATTAAACAATTTTAAAACATTAAAACAATTTTTTTTGGCCGTGCCGTGAGGCATGTGGGATCTTAGTTCTCTGGCCAGGGATCAAACCTGTGCCCCCTGCAGTGGAAGCACTGAGTCTTAACCACTGGACCATCATGAAAGTCCCTGGAAGATGCCTTTTTTAGATTTGCCTTTCTAGATTTTCAGATTTGAAGTCTAGTTACAGGTGCTTTTATCTTCTAAATTTTAGTAGTGGTGTAATGCGTTATGAGCTTAAGTTCACTCTCCAAATGTGGTTAATTCAAGCAGGTCAGATGTGTTTTTCTCAATTTCTCTTTCCCCTGATAAACCTCATCAATCCTGCTCTAGGACTGACTGACCTTTTTATATAGCTGGGCTCGCAGCCGATACGACTTATATTCCAATCTCCTCTTTTCCTCTTCTCTCTTTTTCTGTACTTCTGGAAGCTGTTCATAAATCCTTAGAAATGGCACCGATGGAAAGACAGAAAGCAGTGAGGCCACCTGACCACAGAGGCACACGATCACTCCTCCCCACATCTCCCTAAGCTCTACTGCTCTCCAGGCACTCAGTCCCTCAGACAGGCTGTGGGCCTGTTGTGTGTCCAGCTTCCTGTTAGACACTTGGACACAAAGAACCCTGGCCTGGAGTGCTCATGATCTGAAAAGGGACACAGATAAAAATATAATAAAATCCTGCTAATAGTGGTTACTTATGGGAAAGAAGTGGAATAAGGGGTGGAGATGAACTTCTTTTCACTCTATATGGAAAAATGTATGGTTTCAATATAAGATAATGATTTTGTATTACTACCATATTTTTAAGCATGAAAAATAATGCAAAAGAAAATACAATAATCGTCATATCTACAAAATGCTACATAGGAAAAGAAACAAAACTTATTCTGATTGAAGGAGGTCAAGGAAGACCAGAGAGGAGACTAAGCTTGAGGTAGGTCTTGAAGAATAGTTAGGAGCAGAAAGGGGAGGTGGGGAGAAGGGAGTGTTGGTAAGAATGGAGTCAAGGCTTCACGGAGAGAGTGTAGGGGAACAGGAGGGAAGCAGATGGGGTGAAGGTCTCGTAGCCGTGTGAAAACCTTGGGCTCTGTCCTATCAGGGACTGGATGCCACTGATTTTAAGTAGGGAGGAACATGATCAAACATTCATTTGATAAATACACTCTAACTGGAAATAATGTAAATCTCCAACAAAAGAATAGTTAAACAAATTATGGGCTATAATAAAATTATTACAAAGCATAAAATGTTTCAAATAGTTTTTATGCTATGGGAAAACGTTCACAATACAATGTTAAGCAAAATAAAGCAGGCTACAAACCTGTAAATATAGTATGATAAACAATCTGGGGAGAAAGAAGTGTGTTAACACAGGTCTCTGCAAAATCCCCATAGAAACAGGACTAGTGTTAGTTATGTTTAGATGGAAGAATTATGAGTGACATTTATTTTCTTCTTTCTAATTTTTTCTATATTTTCCAAAGTTTTCTATAATCTGAAAAGAAAATCATTGATAATGATGCAGTGGCTCTGTGGAAAAGAGATTAGAGAAGATAAAGAGCAGAAGGGGGAGAAGAGCAGTCCTCCAAGAGAGGAGGCTAAGCCCGCATCAAGGTAGTGAGGAGAATGGGTTCCAGGGCAATCATGAAGGCGAGTCTCCAGGACGCACTAGCTGGCTGCACGAACAGTGCGGGGTCACGGAGCTGGAGGCAATAGCTCCCCAGCTTTTCTAGTGGGTGAGTGGGTGGCCCAAGTAAGTGTGGGAGAGGAAAATGGGCAGTTCCACTTTGGACACAGTGAGGATAATCACTAAATGAAAACACAAAAGTGGAGGTCAGGAAAGAGACCAAAGAAGAACAAACATATATTTTTAAAAGTCACTGTTGATGAAAACCACAATGAGATAGTATATCACATCTGTTAGAATGGCTATTATCAAAAAAATAAGAGATAACAAATGCTGGTGAGGAGGTGAGAATGTGCTCCGTTGGTGGGAATGTAAACTGGTGCAGCCACTATAGAAAACAGTGTGGAGGTTCCTCAAAACATTAAAAATAGAACTGCCGTATGATCCAGCAATCCCACTTGTGGGTACATATCTGAAGGAGATGAAATCATGATCTCAAAAAGATATGTGCACCCCCATGTCCATTGCAGCACTATTTACAATAGTGAAGGCATGGAAACGTACGTGTCCATCGACGGATGAATGGATAAAGAAAATGTGATATATATATCTACATATAATGGAACATACATATAATGGAAAATGTGATATATATATACATATAATGGAATAGCCATAAAAAAGGAAAAAAATCCTGCCATTTGCAACAACATGTATGGACCGTGAAGGCAATGTGCTAAATGAAATACGTCAGACAGAGAAAGACAAAACTGTATGATCTCACTAATATGTGGAATCTAAAAACATCAAACTCACAGAAACAGAGAACAGAATGGTGGTTGCCAGGAGCTGAGGGATGGGGGAATGGAGAGATGCTGGTCAAAGAGTATAAACTTCCAGTTTTATGATGAATAAGTTCTGGGGAGCAAATATGCAGCACAGTGACTGCAGTTAACAACACTGCACTGTATACTTGAAAGTTGCTATGACAGTAGAGCTTTAATGTTCTCACTATAACAACAACAAGAAAAATAAAATGGTAATTATGTGAGGTGAAGGATGTGTTAACTAACTTTATTGTGGTAAACATTTTGCAATACACATGTATGTCAAATCATCACATTACATAGCTTAAACTTATACAATGTTAAATGTCAATTATATCACAGTAAAGCTGGAAAAAAAGTCACGGTTACAGAAGGGATAACAAAGGCCATTGGAAAAAGACGAGTTATCCCAAGGAGAACATGTGATGTGAAGAGAAAATCTGCTTGGGCCAGTAAAGGTTGTATTCTAGGGCTGGAAAGCTGGGAGTCGGGCTAATCAGAGTAGCCAGAAATTGCATTTTGTAAATGGATCCTTGAAAGCAATTACTACATACTATTGGAACTGTCTGTCTGCTCATGGTCTGGAGTCAACTATCTTTCATTTGTAGTACCTAGTCCAGTGCCTGGAGCATACCCAAATATATGCATTAATAAGTTAGTGAAAACACTTCTCTTAAAGGACACATTGGAAGAAATGCTTCAAGTTAAGAGAGTCAGGTTCTCTCTTCTCCAAATCTTTTCTTATCAGAAACGTTTAAACATCTTTGGTAGAGGTAGGTGATGGGAAAAGATGATGAGTAACACAGAGCTCCAGAGCTCCAAGTCCACCACATGATACACCTGAAGGAGTGCTAGGTGGGGAGCCTGCTGCCGGACTCTAACCCCAGCTCTGGCCCTGACTTGCTGGCAACCTCTCTCTGGGTTACAGTTTCCTAAAAGTTAAAGGTAGACTAGATGACCTTTAAGATCCCATTCAACTCTATGATTCTCACATGGAAGTAGATGGCTTCTTTGAAAGGGGGCCATATCAGAAATAAAATGGAACAGAAGTACTCTAATGAAAATGTGTCAGTTTAAAACCTGTCTCTTCCTAGAAGATGGGTACTTAATCCACCCCTACAACTATACTTATATTTTAAAGCACAGATACCTTTCAGAAGATGCCCTACCTTCTTGCAGGCAAGCTTCATAGTCCCATATAGCAAGGACTCCTCTTGCTGAGGTGAGAGTGTTATTAGCTGCCACACAACGAACACTATGTAATTTCCATTAATTAAATTTTGTGACATTCAGAATGAAGCAATAATTCTCAAAGTTTTTGGACTTTCGACACCTTTATACTCCTAAAAATTGAGGGCAATTTTGGTGAAAGTGGATTTTATCTATTGATACTTACTGTATTAGAAATTAAAACATTTAAAAAGAATTTAAAAAATACTTATTTCACAACCTAAGTGTCCATCAACAGATGAATGGATAAAGAAGGTGTGGTACGTATATACAGTGGAATACTACTCAGCCATAAAAAGAATGAAATTCTGCCATTTGCAACAACATGGATGGACCTAGAAGGTATTATGCTTAGTGAAACAAGTCAGACAGAGAAAGACAAATACTGTATTACATCACTGACGTGTGGAGTCCAGAAAATAAAACAAATGAATGTATATAACAAAACAGAAACAGACTCACAGATACAGAGAACGAACCCCTGGTTTCTAGTGAGGAGAAGGAAGGAGGGAGGGGCAAAATAGGGGTATAGGAGTAGGAGATACAAACTATGTATAAAATAAACAAGCAACAAGGATACATTGTATAGCACGGGGAAACATAGCCATTATTTTGTAATAATTTTAAATGGAGTATAACCTATAAAAATATTGAATCACTATGTTTTATGCCTGAAACTAATATAATATTGTAAGTCAACTATACTTCAATAAAAAACTTGTTTCTTAATTTATTAAAAAAAATAAGCCTGTTACATGTTAACATATAAAATAAATATACTTTCCAAAACAGAAATAAGAAGAGTGGCATGTTATACATATTTTGCAAATCTCTTTAATGTCTGGTTTAATAGAAGACGGCTGAATTCTTATATTTGCTTCTGTATTAAGTTTGCTGTTATATGTTGTTCTGGTTAAAGTGTACATTTAAAAAAATCCAGTTTACACACATATGTAGTTGGAAAAGAAAAGAGTATTTTAATATTCTTTTCAGATAATTGCCGATTTTCTTTTTTTTTTTGGCTGCTCAGCTTTCGGGATGTAGGATCTTAGTTTCCCGACCAGGGACTGAAACTGTGCCCTCAGCAGTGAAAGGGCCAAATCTTAACCACTGGACCACCAGGGAATTCCCTGATTTTCTTGATACTATACCAAATCTTGACAAGTGGTAGTTTAAATGTTGACATATTTACTTATATAATATGAAAAATATTACAATTATTTATGTCACTGCTGATATCATCAGAAAAGTCTAAGTACTGGGAGATAGTCAATCTCATAGTGGTAGACATAAGTTTTCTAGAATTCTATTCTTTACTTGAAAGTTCAGATTTTCTCTTTGGCAATAAATACTGTCAGCTGTTTTCCCAGAGAAGTGACAGATTCACTTCCTCATTTTCAAGAAAATATCTGTCATATACCCAATTTGGAATAATTAGTTTATCAGTCATTCTTTCAAGTAAAAGCTATGTTCCATGAAAAAGGCAGCTAGTTCAGCTCACTACACAAACCAAGGCTTTTCCTTGAACCAATCGTTGTATCTTGGTATGCAGCAGAAGTGCTTTATGTGTACTTCCATTACACTGCTGCCATGTGGCTGTGAAGAATAAAATGCCAACTAGACTAGCAGTTTGGTCCACTGTCCCAAATAGTGCTAAGGCATCAGCAGTTTTAGTCCTCCCTTCATTACTTTTGCATCATCTGTATAAATGTCAATAGTTAAAAAGACACATAATATCCTAGTATTATTTTGAAATTTGTTTTGACCTGACAAATCCCCTGAAAGGGTCTCAGCAACTTCCAGAGGCCCATGGACCACACTTTGAGAACTACTTGATTAAAGCATCCCTTTGAAATACCTATAAGGAAATGGTTTACTAAATGGAGAGTAAAAAGATTTCAAGAGCAGAGCAATGTTTTAATTTACCTAAGATAAATTGTTTTCAAGCACTATGCCAACTATAAAACTGTTCTTATTAAAGGAAGTCTCCAATGACCCCCTAAGAGGTAACCAACCATTAACTTAGTTATTCTATGGCAGTCTCATGAGCAATATATGCATATCTCTAATTAATTAATTGCTAATAAATGCAAAGGCACAAAATTTCAAAAGGTAAAAAATTAGTCTTTCTCCAACCTCTGTACCCCAGTCACTCAGTTCCTTGTCCCAAACGCAACAACTATTACAAATTTTTTGGGTATCCTTCCAGAGATAGTCTATGCATATACAAGTATATGCATCTATGTAAGCACAAATACTTTTTTATTAAAGACTACAAATGGTGGCAGTGTACACATGCTTCTGAAACTTGATTTTCTTTTAAGCCTAATTTACTGTGTTTTGGAGACTATTCCCCTATCTCCCATTGTACTGGATACAATTCCTAGTAAAAGGATCGTCTAGATGTAAGGCCCCAGATATTTACTTTTATTTAAAAATATTTTTTATTTATATTTGTTTCTAACAAACACAAGCCTGATTAAGGCAAGCAAATTAGTGGCGATTCTTTGTCTTTTTTATATATGAGGCATCCATACCATGATCTGCTATTTTTCATTTCTTTTTTAGTGCCATAAGTGAGAAACTATTTTTATAACTAATTTTCTCATAATGTATTGTTTTTTTCTTTTTTAGCTCTCAAAATGTTTTAACTAGAGCATATGCCTTTATTCTGGGGCCAAGCTATAGCTCCTGACCATTTGGTGGCCTGATTTATACTTTTATAGTTACTTATTCTTTTGGCCTTACCATTTAGACCGCTGAATCATTTCCTTCTTTCCAACAGGCCTTTTCTTTTGGGCAGCCAGGAAGCCTAAGCAAAAGAAGAGGTTTTTTTAATGGATTGTATCTTTTTTTTTTTTTAATTGAGGTATAGTTGATTTACAATATTACATAAGTTTCAGGTGTACAACATAGTGATTCACAATTTTAAAGGTTATACTCCATTTATAGTTATTGTAAAATATTAGCTATACTCCCTATGCTGTACAATATGTCCTTGTAGCTTATTTATTTTATCTCTGAATCCCCTACCCCTATCTTGGCCCTCCCCGCTTCCCTTTCCCCACTGGTAACCACTAGTTTGTCCTCAATATCTGTGGGTCTATATCTTTTTGTTATATTTACTGGTTTGTTGTATTTTTTAGATTCCACATATAAGTGATGTAATACAGTATTTGTCTTTCTCTGTCTGATTTATCTCACTAAGCATAATACCCTCCAGGTTAATCCATGCTGCTGCAAGTGCAAAATTTCATTCTTTTTTATGGCTGAGTAGCAGTGGTGGTGTCACCCATACCAGCCCCTAAAAACTGAAGGACCTGTGACTTGATTTATCTCTGTTTCCATACCAGCCCCTGAGAGCTGAAGGACACTTGCCCTGATTTATCTTTGTGTTCGTTTCAAAAGTACCTGGCATTTGGCAGAGATGTTTTGCAGCTGTACTTTGAAAGATACATGCTTTGAGAGATATATAGTGGTGAACTCCCCCAAACCGGTTCTGACTGGACCGTAAGAACAAGCGTGCGCGGATGAAACCTGGAAGTGTCCAAAAGTTACCTTTGCTTCGTTACCATGCTATGATCTCTGCTCAAAGGGGACATTTGTACTCTGCTAGGCACAATCTGTGGCATGTGCAAAGGACCATGGAAGACTGTGCATGTCCTGGCTGCCCCCGGCTGCCCCTGAAAATCTCCACCCCTTTCCTCAAGCCCTAATGACCTATCTGCCTCCTAACCCTTAAAATCCTTTACTCTGCTCCCTTCAGGGAGAAAGTATCTTTAGAACATGAGTTCTCCTTTCTCCATTACTTGATCAATGAATAAAGTCTATGCTCTGCTATGTCGAACCTGGTCTCATTCAATTGACATCTGTGACTCTAGGCAGAGGACCCATTGAGGGGTCCCCGACACTTAGGGGATCAGTAACAGGGTATTGTGCCTTAATAAGGAAGGGTGTGTTGCTCAAGAACTGTGAGAGGGAGCTGCTGGGACTTTGCGCCCCTACCCTGAGCTGGCAGTGCTGGGTGGTGAGTAATGGCCAAGGCCAAGGCCAGGGTTAGACTATGATGACTATGATAGCAGCCTGAGGCTTCTGAAGACACAACACTGTGGCACAGACTAGACAGTGTGCATTGAAACACTGACCAGTTTACAGGTAAGGCTGTGATGAAAGCATTAGGTAGTACTTTATAGTTTTCACAGATGTCACATATTATTTTATTGAGATCTTACATCTAGCATAATTGTTAAGAGAACAGACTCTAGCGCCAGCTCACCAGGGTTCAAATCCCAGTTTAACAGGTGTGTAAATCTTGGGCAAGGTACTTAATCTCTCTTTGGCCCAGTTTTCTCATCTGTGAAACAGGGATATTCATAGTATTACCTCAGAGAGGCTCTGTAAGCATTAAACAAGAACAATGTCTGGGCAAAACATAAGGGCTATATAAGTATTTATTATTATTATTATTGCTACCCTATGAGGAAGGCAAGACTGGAATCAGCCCCAAGCCCCTCAAAACATTATACTTTTGGAATTAACTTGCTCATGGTGACAGAGCTGGTTTTTAAAAACACCATTCTTGGGAATTCCCTGGCGGTACAGTGGTTAGGACTCTGTGCTTTCACTGCTGAGGGCCCGGGTTCAATCCCTGGTCAGGGAACTAAGATTCCACAAGCCACGTGGCACCCCCCAAACAAAAACAAACCCAAACACCATTCTCACTGCACACTCTCACTTTTAAAGTGTAGTGACAGGGCAAGAGTAACTGGGCTTATTTGGATTGTGAAAATGCTGAGAGCTAAATTGGGTAGGTTCTGCTACCTAAGGAGATTTGAGTCTCAACAAGCAAAAGGTCACTTTTTGATCTGTAACTAGCCTGGCACTGAGCAGTGCTGCCTTGCATGAAGCAGACCTTGCCCTCTCTACCAAGTCATAGGAAAGTGAACAGGAAGACTATACCTCTCTTAGGGAGCAGGTGCATGGCGTCCCGGTGGCCCTGCCATTCTCGCACAGTGTTGAACAGTGCCTCCCGTTCACTCTGTAACATGTTCTGCAGCTTCCTCTCCTGGACTACTAACTTCAGGCGCTTTATCCGTTCCCCAGAGCGGGAGATGAAGTCAGGTCTGTGAAGTTGCAGTGATTCCTGAGGAGGAGAAAAAGCCCCCAACCTCACATTAATGATGTAGGCTTTTCTCCAAGGGCCTAGAAAAAACAGTACCTGCCTAACAGGTTTGGAAAGCCTGTTTGTAACTTATAGAAAATATCTAGAGTTGAAGAATTATCTAACAACTCCCTGTGCGGGAAAGCTCCAGTAGGAAAATCAGAGGGATCAAAGAAATGCCTTTGGAATAAGCCAAGAACTAAGACTGTGGCAATTACAACTCTCCCCAGTGTTGATGGGATAAAGCTTGGCCCATTGTGCTATTTTTAATTTCCCTTCAAAGAAATACATCATTAAAAAAAAACATTTTCTGGACTTCCTTGGTGGTGCAATGGTTAAGAATCCGCCTGCCAATGCAGGGGACACAGGTTCGATCCCTGGTCCGGGAAGATCCTACAGACCGTGGAGCAACTAAGCCCTTGTGCCACAACTACTGAAGCCCGCGTGCCTAGAGCCTGTGCTCCGCAACAAGAGAAGCCACCGTAATGAGAAGCCTATGTACAGCAAGAAGAGTAGCCCCACTCGCCATAACTAGAGGAAGCCTGCGCGCAGCATGAAGAACCAATGAGGCCAAAAATAAAATAAATAAATAAATAAAATTTAAAAACAAAACAAAAACATTTTCTTTAGCTCCCCAGGTATTTATAAAGAAGAGAGCCAGTGCCTTTAAAACCCTGTGTTAAGCAGAAACAGGAGTTATGTAAATGCAGGAACAAATATAAGGCTGACGCAAACATCAGGCCTCTACTGCACTCCACGTGCTGGTATGTATCTACAAACCCAATGAGCAGCTACACAACATCCTCCCTTCTAGTGCCTTGCCCCAGATACTGAGGGTGATGCACGATTTATAACGGCTAACAGTAAGGCAGCCTTTGATTAATGAGTGTGAGAACAGATGAACTGTGAAGGTGCTAGAAATGAGGATCAGTTGACTGTACTTCAGAAAGCCAAGTCACAGGTTTAACTCTTTTGTATCTTGCTCCTTCTTCCTCCTTAAACATATGGCTAAAATTAACTCAATGTCATTGTACCTGTAGGGTTGCTCTCACAAATGGCTTCAGTGGATCTCTGCCTGGGCCTGCTAGTGAACTGTGGCTGTCCATGTGCTGTCCTTGCCAGTTCTGTTCCTGTAGTGGCTCCCTCCAAGGTGTGGTGTTGGTTACTGGTGCAAACCAGGAGACACCAGGGCCATGAAACTTGGGCAGGTTTTCCTTCTTAGGACCAGACTTCACATTTTCCACAGGAACAAACCATGAAACTCCTATAGGAATTATTTTTAAGAAAAAAAGAAGATTTTTCACTTTTTTCATCAGAGACGTGCATAATATAGGCTCTCAGGGACTCAGCTGTCAGCGGCCACCAGGAGGCCCTGGAGTCTGCTTAACTGCAGGTGTGACTCAGGAATTGTAGTGTTGGATGCAGTCAGCCCTCTGTATCCATGTACACGGGATCCTTGGATTCAGGGGGCAGTACTATGCCATCTTATATAAAGGACTTGAGCATCCATGGATTCTGGTATCCATGAACAAATTGGTTCTGTATCCAGAACCAATCCCCTGCAGATATGGAGGGATGACTGTACTTTGAAAATTTGCCAAGGTGGTGCTGGGGAAAAGATAGGGTCAACATTAAATCATTTAGAAACAAAGAATCTTAGCTTTGCAAAAGACTTGAAATTCACTAGTTTTTCTACTAAGAAAGCAGAATTAGAAACTGACCTTCCCAGCAGCTCTGCTTATTCTTCCTTAACTTTCTGTCCCCAGGATAACTGGTAAGGAGCCTTTTCTCTTCTATCTTTTCTTCTGACCAAGAAGTCACATCACTGTCCTCTTCTACTCTAGCCTCGCTAGAACTTGGAGTTGGGAAAGTCATTCCAACATCTCGAGTGTGTTTTCTGACACCATTCACAATCTCCAACGTACCTAAGGGGAAAGATCACAGCTATCTCTGGGAAGAGCCTTGGGACTTGGTTGGCAGGTATATTCAAGTCAGTAAATGAAAACTGAAAAAAACAACTAATCATTTATTTTCTATTCTGCAAAGAAAAGGAATTGAGAAGATCTATAATTTTCATATCTAAATCTGGTAAAATAGGGAATTCCTGGCGGTCCTGTGGTCAGGACTCCACACTTCCACTTCAGGGGGCACAGGTTCAATCCCTGGTTGGGGAACTAAGATCTCACGTGCCGCACAGTGTGGCAAAATAAATAAATAAATAAATAAATCTGGTAAAATATTCAAAACAATCATTGAGACATATTTTTAACAAGTATCGTTATGTAAAAATATTTGTTGAAGATAGTGCTCTGAATGAATGCAAAAGACAATGCAAGCAGAGTTGAAAGGCGATATAAACTGTTTTGGAATCATATTATTGTACTTACTACATCAAGCCTCTTCAAAGTTTTATTGTAATTTCGGTATGTGAGATTTTATATTTCCTTATTTTTTAGAACAAGTTAGAATTGTATTTTCTCTTATTGTCATCAGAAAGTATCCTAACTATGATAAGTAATATACATGTTTTTCTTATTATGATACCTGAATAAGGAAGGGTAGTTTCACTATTACCATTGGAGTTGGATTTTTTTATTCCACTTCAGTAAATGAAAAAAATTTAAGCCTTCAAAATCGCAGGCTACTGCTTCCTCTTGGGTGGGGTGAAGGCGTATGAGGGAAAGAGAAGAGAGGGAAGACGAGGGTAGAGATAGAGAGATGGAGGGTGTGTGTGTCTGTGACAGAGAGAGAGAGGGAGAGAGGGTTTTCATTTGTCAGTTTAGATATTAGAGGGAAAGAATTACTAATATGGATTCAATGGGAAAAGGATTTCAGTTCTGGTCCCAAGTGAGAGGGACAGTAAGTGCTTATAGTCCTACTGGCAGTTACCCAGGTAAGGAAGAGGTTAACAGATGTAAAGACATGACTCGAAGGGAAAAATAATCAAGGGGCAAGTTTATTTCTGTGTTATAAAGTCAAAAGATATAGGAAGTCATAAAGTGAAAAGCCTCCTTCCCACTCTTCTTCTCCATTCATTAAGTTTTTAACCCTGTGATTCCAGAGAATTTTTTGCACACATTCAAGCAATTCTCTTCCTTCATTTTTTGAATACATGTAGTAGCATGCTATACACTATTTTGTACCTTGCTTTTTCTTTTTAACTATATATCTTGGAGATCTTGACATATTAGTAGCAAGAGCTTCCTCATCCCATGTAGGACTTCATTATATGGATATACAATAATTTATTTAACAATTTGGCTACTGGTGGACATCTAAGTTGATTTTACTTTTTTGCTTATAATAAACAATACTCCAGTGGTTAATTCTGTACACTTGCCATTTTACACATATGCAGTGTATATTTATAGGCTAAACTTCTAAAGTAAAAGTGCTGGGTCAAAGTAATTTTGATAGAAACTGCCAAATAGGGGTTGTACTCCCAATTTATATTCCTACTAGAATGTACCTATTTCCTTGCAGGCTTGCCCACAAACTTACTATCAAACTTAGATTTTTGTCAATCTGATAGGTGACAAATGGCATTTGAGTACAGTTTTAATCTTCATTTCTTTTTTGTGAGTGAGGTTGAGTATCTTACCATAGTTTTAAGTGCTACCTGTATTTCAATGGAAATGTTTAAATTAATTTACCTGCTTGTATGCCCTTATTTAACATATGTACATTTTGCTTGTTGCAAAGGGTAGAGCTCGAGCTCCAGAAACTGCTGGTAGAAGACGAAACAGAGTCAGAAGAAATATGGTCTGTCACCTGGAAAAACAAGAGATCCTGTCATCATTACCTGTAGTCAATGGCACAGTTACCCAAGGGATAAGAAAATACTATCACCAAAAGCCCTTTCTAATTCAGTTCAAACTGTTGAGATGAGGTTGCCAGGAAGCTTGTGTCGATGTGAACATGCTACTACACACTTCTGGATGGGGAGGGGGATGCTGCTGCAGTTGGATACAGGCCTGAGCTGTTTTAAGAAGGCAGGAGAGACTGGCTATGCTCCCAGGACTTGAAAAAACTCTGAAGAGGATGCAAGAGAAAGATTAGCCTGGTGTGCCTTCAGAGTGAAATTCTGAGTTGACACCAGCATAAAATTTTGATGAGAGATAAAGAAGGCAGGGGATAACTAAAGAGAGTGAGTGATGAACTGCAGAGAGTGCTTTCCAGTAAGATCTGACTTAGAAACTTAAAGGGTAAATGCCAAAGACCTGAGAGGCGCCATGAGAAGTCCTGAGTGAGTGGAATATTGTAAAAAGCACTTAAAGATTTAGCCCAAAAGGTTGTTTTTAGCAAGTAGAGCAATAAAGGGAGTTGATGGTGGAATGTTAGTGGATGACAAAAAGATTACCAAAATATAGTCGAACAAATATGATATAAAATAGTATTTCTTAAACTTGTTCATCAGAACAATCTCCTGAGGGAGGGTCCTAAACCAGAACAATGAATTGGAGTTTCTAGGTGAGGGCTCTGGGCATCTATCTTTTGAATAAATGTCAGATGCTTGTCTACTTAAACACATTTGGTAGAGTAAATTGAAGCCCAAGTCAGGAAAGGAAACAGAATATCTGCTTCCCTGAACTAGATAAACTATATTTCAGGGTCTTCAGGGAATTTGCAACAGATCCTGGAGGAGACGGGGCTGGCTATGTTAGATGTCTGGGGACAGGAAATACTTTAATTTTCAAAAAGATAAGCATTGCAAACTGCAGGGTTTAATAATGATGACCTGTAAAATTCTAGCATGGATCACAAATTTGATAATTTGCAAGCATTTAGAGGTTAAAGAAAAGATGAGAAAATTTTAGCCAAGGTTCATTAAGGCTGGCAGAATAAGCCCTGCCGGGTTAGCCTTGTTTTTCCTAGTCGACATGGTCACAACTAGATTTGAATAAAACAACAAAATTTCTCATTATGTACTTGAGGGCAAGATGGAGTTATAGGGGTTGAAGGATAAGTTGGTGGAACCAGCTTTCCCATATAATGCACATCTGGGAGGGCCGAAAGTGCTGTCAGGATCCCAAATAATAACAGGCATGATAGGCCAAATCAAACAAGGGATAATTGTCAGGCCCTACACATCAGGCAGAAGGAATAGCAGCAACTCTGAGGCAGTAGAAAAAGCTCTGAGTCGGGTGTCCAAAGACCTAAACTAGTCTCAGATCTTCCCTTTACTAGCTGTCTCTACTTGAGCAAGCCATAATCTCTGTGCCAGTTTCCCCATCTAGAAAAGGGAACACCTAAATTTCTGAAATTATAGAAGTGTTACAAAGAACAAATGATTTAGATTAAAAAATGTAAAAAGCTACTAATATAAAACTATGAGACTATGATGATGTTAAATCAATATGTATGAAAGGGTGGTGAGGAAGATCTGACTGGCAATCCACTATAATTTTTCTGCAGCTGTTTTTTTAAAAAAAAGAGAGAGAACACTTTATGCACTAAAATGGACTTTCAATATAGACTGTCAAGTACAAAAAACAAAGTTTGCTGCCATTTTTGTGAAAAGGGAAGAAAACATATGCAGTTACTTGCTTTTTATGTATAAAATATCTGTGAAAGAACAGAACCCAGATTGGAAAGGAAGAAGTAAAACTTTTTATTTGCAGATGACATGATGCTATCAGTAGAAAATACTAAGGAATCCCCAAAGTATTAGAACTAATAATAAGTTTAGCCAGATTGCAGAATAAAAGATCAACAAGATAAAAAAATCAGTTGTATTTCTATATTCTAGCAACGTGCAATCTGAAAATAAAATTAAGCAAAGAAAATCAGGGAATAAATTTATCAACATAAGTGCAAGGCTTGCACACCAAAAACTATATAACATTGGTGGGAGAAATTAAAGGTTTAAATAAATTGTGAGACATTACACATACGTAATTTAAAAATGGACAACAGCTTTGAATAGACATTTCACCAAAGAAGATATAACAGTGGCCAATAAACATATGAAAAGATGTTCAACATTATCAGTCATTAGGGAAATACAAATTAAAATCACAATGAGATACTACTTCACACCCACTAGGATGGCTATAATAAGAAAGATGGGCAGTACTAAGTGTTGACAAGGAAGTGGAGAAACTGGAAACTTCACAAACTGCTGCTGAGAATGTAAAATGGTACAGATACTTTGGAAAACACTTTGGCATTTTCTTAAAAGCTAAACATAAACTTACCATATGACCCAGCAATTCCAGTCCTACGTATATATGCAAAAGAAATGAAAACATATGTCCACACAAAAACTTTTACAAAAATGTTCATAGCAGCATGATTCACATTATCCAGAAAAAAAAAAATCAAACAATCCAAATGTCCAACAACTGGCAACTGGATAAACAAAATGTGGTAGAGCCATACAATGGAATACTAACCAGTAATAAAAAGGGGTACTGATACATACTATATAACAAGGATGAATCTTGAAAACATCATGCTAAGAAGCTAGATGCAGAAGACTAGATATTATATAATTCTTTTTACATGAAACGTGCAGAAAAGGAAAAAGGCAGATTGGAGGTTGTCTGGGGCTGGGAATGTGGATTGATTGCAAACAGGTATAAGGGACTTTACTGGGTGACAGAAGTGTTCTAAAACTGGATTGTGGTGATGATTGCACAGCTCTGTAAATTTACTAAAAAGAATTGAATTGTATACTTAAAATGGATGTACTTTATGGTATGTAAATTATACTTCGAAAAAGTGTTTTAAAAATCTCTGTAAAGATTTGCAAGAACAAGTAACACTGAGTAGCTCTGGAAAGGAAAGATGGGTGCCTGGGAACGGGAGAGGGAAGACACTTTATCAAACACTCTTTTATATATTTTTAATTTTGTACCATGTATTATCAGTTTAAGAAATGAGAACAAACAAAACAAAAACTTATAAGGAAGGGTGTGGCAATAAAGGTTTAATGGTTTTGGTGAGTTCAGTAGGGGTAAAACATATGTTAGGCCATAGAAATATTCTAGCTTACAGAAAGGAAGATGATAAATTCTCTGTCACCACCTGAAGCACAACATGCTTAGTTCAAAGGGACATGCTTAAAAACAGGATGCCAACAAATAGACCCAGAAGCTGTCAACTTAGGAAAGGGGAGTAGAAAGGATGACCTGTGAGAAATGGTTCAAAGAGTGAAGACCTGAGGGAAAATACTTCAGGGAAGGAAGTGGGGACCTGAGAGGTAGAAGATTAGATCTCTTTTCTGTGCCTTCAGAGAGCAGAACTGGAAGCAGAGCCAGGAAATCTAGTACAGGCAGATTTTAGATCTTCTGAAGTTTTAAAACCTTTGCCAACTGGAGCCTTAGACAAATGAAACAAGTTGCCAATGAGCGGTAAGTGAGTGGTGGAGCTGTTGAAGCAGAGGCTGGAGCACCCTGGGGAGCAGAGGCAGCAGAAGTGTTGATGGTCCCTTCCAAGAACGAGTCTGAGAACCTCTGGCACTTCCAAAGTACATGGTATGCACCACTGGGTGTAAAGCACACACGTTTACGTCGGATTAAATGAGGAGCCTTGGTGTGTGTGTTTCTGCTTCTAGTTTCAATCTTTTTGATTAAGTTCATTCCTGCCTATAAAACGGTAAACATTTAAAAATAGAAAATAGTCTAAAAATAAATTCTTTCTCAACAAAATGTATCTAGTTAGCCCTCTAGGATGGTGAAAATCAAAAGGACAGACAAAAACAAGTGTTTTCAAGGATGTGGAGAAATGGGAACCTTCATACATTGCTGCTAGGAATGCAAAATGGTAACAATACTTTTCATAAGTCTGGTAGTTCCTCAAATGGTTAAATATAGAGTTACCATATTATCCAGAATATATCCATTCGTGGGCATATGCCCAAAAGAAATGTAAAATACGTCCACACAAAAACTTGTACATGGATGTTCACAGCAGCTTTGTTAATAGTAGCCCAAAACTGGAAGAAATCCAAATATCCATTAACTGATGAACAGATAAGTAAAATATGTATATTCATACAATGGAATATTTGGCTATAAAAAGGAATGAATACATGCTACAATGTAGATGAACTCTGAAAATATTAAGTGAAAGAAGCCAGTCACAAAAGATCCATTTACATGAAATGTCCAGAATAAAGAAATCTATAGAGACAGAAAGCAGATTAGTAACCACAGCCGGAGCAGGGGCTGGGGCAGGGGTGGGAAATTGGGAGAAATGAGTGCCTGCTAATGTATATAGGGTGCTTATGGTAGGTGTTGAAAATGTCTTAAAATTAAATTGGGGTGACGGTTGCACAACTCTCTGAATATACTAAAACACACTTAACTGTACACTTTAAATAGGTGACTTTTATGGTATGTTAAAGATCTCAAGAAAGCTGTAACAATGTGTTTATTCATGTACGCAAACTGAAATACATGTAGATTATGAAGCCTTATTTGGAGAAAAAAGGTTCTCGTGCTCTCTGTTCTTATATCTTCTGTTACTGAATCAGGGGTACAAGAACAATGGAAGGTGACCAACAGCGTCATTTCCATTTAACAGTGGACAGTCCTAACAAAAATGTGGGCGCTGGGTATGGTACGTATGGTTCAGCGCTACACACACTACAGCTAGCGCTAAGTGCAAACCGTCAGAACTATGCCGTCACGCTCTTTTGACTTCCACAGATTCAATCAATAACCACAATTCACAGGCCTGCACCGTGCCTGACAATTTGTGCTGAGGACCCACCATAGGATAGAACATAATTGCTACTGAATTCATTTACAGATGCTGTCGTTAAACCACAACAATCCACTTTCCTTAGTCCGTGGGAGAGTCTCAGGCATTTCCTCTAATGATCTCATCGTCCCTTAGCGCCTGGATGTGAATCAACCCACCCAGTTCTCTGCAACTGGGCTTACACATAAAGACTTGTGACTACAAGTCAACTCACATTATCAGCTACCATGGTTTAAGCTTTCTGTTGCAGAGAGTCTTAAAAGGAGATACACACTGGCTGGCTTCTTCTGTTTTAATTTCTATTATTGTGAGAGTAAACTCACCTGTTAATGCCTTACTACAACTGGGGAAAAAGTAACTGCCGCCATCTCAGAGATGTTTCAGGCTTTACATAGTACTTTTTAGTTTAATTAAAATCTACGTGAAATTCATTCCCATATTCATTGATCAGACAAACCATCATAGAGACCCAGAAAAAAAAAAGATTTTCAATTAAATAATGACTTTTTAGGTGGAAACTGAGCTTAGGAAAACATATCAAATATAGGAAAAAGGCTATATTTTCTTACATCACCTTATACAGCTATTCTTCATGTATGAAGATTGTTATTGCTGACCTTCTGCCGGCAAGGTGCCTGCTGAAAGATGCTTTTCTTTCAGAAAAATGGGTTTATGCTAATTTATAACCACTAAAGTTTAGGACCAGAGATACACATTGATAAGACAGTCAAAATTAGAAATACAGTCGATGGCACCAAAAGACAGTCTTTTCTTGTGAAAAGTTTTTAGATATGCACGGATCAAACTGGCAACTGGAGTTTCAATACTAAAACTTACTAGCCAGTCTGCCCCCAAAATAACATTTTGATGTAGATTTAATTCTGAGAGGCAAGATTAGAACTTATAAAAGCAGGAACTAAGGTGATAACTGTCTATTATTCACCATCAGAAAATCAGAACTGGTCAATTATTTCTGCAAGTATGGTAGATGATAACTCTAATATATCCTCCCCCTCAAATCAAAAGTGCATTGTGCCTGCAGAATGGTCCTCAGAAAATTTCTTTTCATACATGAATGAGTAAAGATTGCAGAGACATAACGAATCTGAGTAATGCCAAAATTCAAAGTATGGCCATGAGACTGTATAGTTAAAATGTAATGGAAGTACTTGTCATTAGAACCAAGGTCAAGAAACTAACAGGATGGTAAGGTTTCCCAGATAATGGCTGGGTTTGGGGTAGAAAAGAAAGAAAATCAAGAGCTAAAGTCCTCAATTAATATACAGGAAAAACTGGAAGGTTAGCAAATGATCATTAAAATCTTGTAGAGGGTGGTAGAGCTAGATGACATAAGTCCCAAAGGATTTTCTATCAGGTTTGAAAAATTATGGTCTGGAAGTGACCCTCTCACTCTCTTTTCTTCTCTGCATTCTCTGAAATCTTTCCTCTTAGCTTTAGTATTTATGAGGATTATGATCACCTTTTTTACATGGATGGCTCTAAAATCTTTATTCCAATCATGACATACTCATGAGATCATATGTATCTATGTTTTTAGATATTTTCACTTGGATGTTTTGATCTAACTTCAAGTTTAATAAATAAAACTCGTTCATATTTCAGTCAGAATTAGTTTCCTCTTCCAATCTCTCCATTTTGATAAGGTGTTTGCATAGTATTTTAGTTGCTTTGGGTAGAAATTTCAAAAGAACCACGGCTATTAATTACCAAGTCCAAGTGATTAGAGTCCAGTTTAGTTTCTTCTCATAAATTAACTTATGAATATGACTTTATTTAAAAATCTCTACTGACAATTAGATAAACATTTGGCAATAAAATTATATCTAGACACACAAAATAAATTCCATGTGGATTAAGTGTTTAAATGCATTGCCCCCCACCTTAAATAAGTATTAAAAAAATAGGGGAGAATACTTTTTTATAATCTTGTGGTTGGGGACATCTTTCTTAGCATGGAAAAAAGAAATAAAGAAGTTGAGTACACAGCAATGCTATTACACTATTAATACAATATAAACAATGCTCAAGAATTAATAAGAAAAATTCTTCAGAGAAAAATGGGCAAAGGATATAAGCAGCTAATTCTCAAAACAAGAAATGTAAAGAGCAATCTCTGAAACCTAATATTTAAAAACTGCAATTTAAAGCAATGAGTTTTTTTACACATCAGATTAGCAAATATTAAAAAGACTGATACTACCCATAGTTGGCAAAGGAATGAAGAAACACATTCTCTCATACTTCTGGTGGGCATATATATTTGTACAAAATTTCTGGAGGGCACATAGTTAGAGGTGGGGAGGTCTATAGATTACTGACAGTCTTTTAAATTTCTATTATTAATGATCTACTTAGGATTTAAAACTTCTTGGCCAATTCTGTTTATATTTTCTTAGAAAATCACCCATCTAATTTAGGTTTTAAAATATATCAGGCTAAAGTTGCATACAGTAATCCTTTAAAAAAAAAATCACTTCTTTGACTGTGGTTATACCCTTCCATACTATTAGTGTTGATCCTTTTCCTCATGGTCAGAATAACCAGAGATTTGGTCTATTTTTTCTTTTTTTTTTTTGAAAGAACTAGATCTTGGTTATATCGATCAATTCTGGGGACTGATTTATAGAATGCTTACTTGAGTTTGTTGAACTAAATATCATTTAATACATTTTCCTCTAAATATAGATTTAGTCACATCCCGTAAGTTCTGGATATGTGCTTTTACTCTCATTAATGAAAAAAAATTCTATAATCTCAATTCTTAGTTCTCCTATAGCCCAAAAGTTTAGAATGTTTTAAAATATTTAAGGAAAGAGTTGTAGTTGTTAGATTCCAACCTTATTGTATTGTGGTTAAAGAATATAAGCTTAGTTACAAATGTTCTACTTTGGGGATTTATCAACATTTTGCCTAAATGTACAGTTAATTTTTGTATATATTCCATGGGCATTTGGAACAACTGTGGATGCTGTGTTTTGGGAATAAAGTTTTATACAGATACTTTAAATCAAACTTCTTAATACTGCTATTAAAATCTTCCATATCTTTTATCTGTTATATGTCAAAATCTGATAAAAACAATGAAAATATCCCATTCTTGTACTTTTGTCACGTTGTATATTGTAATTATGTCTGGATGAACATATGAATGCACTCTGGTGGAAAGCACAGCAGTAATTTTGGAAGTCTCTGAAAGACTCTTTCTTCCCTTGGAAATTACAGAGTGGAGATAGGGTAGATTCTCAAGACAAGTAACATTTAATTAAAAATGACCAAAAAACCCTACCTTTCCATGGTATAGAAACTTGTATTTCTTATCTGGCAAAACTATAAATTACTGGCAGAAAGGTGGAAGTATAGGAATTTTCATGCATTGCAGGTAGGAATATAGACTGGAAATTAATTTGGTACTAATGTAGAAAATTAAGTATACATATAGCTTATGATCCAAGATTTCCACTTCTGGGTCTGTGCAACAAAGGTAGTCTCACAAGGTCCATAAGGCAATATGGACAAGGATGTGCACTGCTAGTGTTTTGCATTGTTGGGAATTGACAGCGACCTGGGTGTCCATTACAGGGAAAGCGCATAGGTAAATTGGTAGATGCACTCAATGGAGTACTATGCAATGATCAGAAACCTGAATTATATGTATGTGTAGCAATGTGATGAATGTTAAAAATACAATGCTTAGCGAAAATAACAAAAATAATGATATACCTTTTATATAAACTGAAAATACATGACAAACACAGAATACATATTTTGTAAGAACTCTTGTAAGCCAAAAGATACTTACATAACAAGGCCAGTTCCGATGGGAGGGCAGGAATGAGGATTGGCTATGGGAATGAAATTTTAAAAAGAGAAGCCATGGATGCCTTAGGGACCAGGAGAAGATGGCCAAAGAGTAAGACGCAGAGATCACCTTCCTCCCCACAGATACATCAGAAATACATCGACACGTGGAACTGCTCCTATCCTATAGAACACCCACTGAATGCTGGCATAAGACCTCAGACCCCCCAAAAGGCAAGAAACTCCCCACGTACCTGGGTAGGGCAAAAGAAAAAACAGAGACAAAATAATAGGGACGGGACCTGCACCAGTGGGAGGGAGCTGTGAAGGAGGAAAGGTTTCCACACACTAGGAAGCCCCTTTGCGGGCGGAGACTGCGGGTGGCGGAGGGGGGAAGCTTCAGAGCCACGGAGGAGAGCACAGCAACAGCGGTGTGGAGGGCAAAGCGGGGAGATTCCCGCACAGAGGATCGGTGCCGACCATCACTCACCAGCCCGAGAGGCTTGTCTGCTCACCCGCCGGGGCGGGTGGGGGCTGGGAGCTGAGGCTTGGGCTTCGGAGCTTAGATCGCAGGGAGAGGACTGGGGTTGGCAGAGTGAACACAGCCTGAAGGGGTTAGTGCGCCACGGCTAGCCGGGAGGGAGTCCAGGAAAAGTCTGCAGCTGACGAAGAGACAAGAGACTTTTTCTTGCCTCTTTGTTTCCAGTGCGCGACGAGAGGGGATTAAGCGCACCGCTTAAAGGAGCTCCAGAGACAGGCGCGAGCCACGGCTATCAGCGTGGGCCCCAGAGACGGGCATGAGATGCTAAGGCTGCTGCTGCAGCCACCAAAAAGCCTGTGTGCGAACACAGGTCACTATCCCCACCTCCCCTCCCGGGAGCTTCTGCAGCCCGCCACTGCCAGGGTCCCGTGATCCAGGGACAACTTCCCCGGGAGAACACATGGCACGCCTCAGGCTGGTGCAACGTCATACCGGCCTCTGCAGCTGCAGGCTCTCCCCGCACTCGTACCCCTCCCCCAGCCCCAGACTGAGTGAGCCAGAGCCCCCGAATCAGGTGCTCCTTTAACCCCATCCTGTCTGAGTGAAGAACAGATGCCCTCAGGCGACCTACACGCAGAGGTGGGGCCAAATCCAAAGCTGAACCCCGGGAGCTGTGTGAACAAAGAAGAGAAAGGGAAATCTCTCCCAGCAGCCTCAGAAGCAACGGATTAAACCTCCACAATCAACTTGATGTACCCTGCATCTGTGGAATACCTGAATAGACAATGAATCATCCCAAATTGAGGAGGTGGACTTTGGGAGCAAGATAGATTATTTTTCCCCCTTTTACTCTTATTGTGAGTGTGTATGTGTATGCTTCTGTGTGAGATTTTGTCTGTATAGCTTTGCTTTCACCATTTGTCCTTGGATTCTGTCCATCCGTTATTTTTCTTAATTTTTTTGTTTTACTTTTTAAACTTTTTTTGCAATTATTTTTTACTTTTTATTTTAATAACTTTATTTTATTTTATCCTACTTTATTAGATTCTATTTGATTTTGTCCCCTTTCTATCTATTTTTTCTCCCTTTTATTCTGAGCTGGGTGGATGAAAGGCTCTTGGTGCTCAAGTCAGAGTCAGTGCTGTGCCTCTGAGGTGGGAGAGCCAACTTCAGGACACTGGTCCACAAGACACCTCACAGCTCCATGTAAAATCAAACCACAAAAATCTCCCAGAGATCTCCATCTCAACACCAAGACCCAGCTTCACTCAATGACCAGCAAGCTACAGTGCTGGACACCCTATGCCAAACAACTAGCAAGACAGGAACACAGCCCCATCAATTAGCAGAGAGGCTGCCTAAAATCATAATAAGGCCACAGACACCCCAAAACACACCACCAGACGTGGACCTGCCCACCGGAAAACAAGATCCAGCCTCATCCACCAGAACATAGGCACTAGGCCCCTCCACCAGGAAACCTACACAACGCACTGAACCAACCTTAGCCACTGGGGACAGACACCAAAATCAACGGGAACTACGAACCTGCAGCCTGCGAAAAGGAGACCCCAAACACAGTAAGATAAGCAAAACGAGAAGACAGAAAAAAAAAAGCAGATGAAGGAGCAAGGTAAAAACCCACCAGACCTAACAAATGAAGAGGAAATAGGCAGTCTACCTGAAAAAGAATTCAGAATAATGATAGTAAAGATGATCCAAAGTCTTGGAATGGAATAGAGAAAAGGCAAGAAACATTTACCAAGGACCTAGAAGAACTAAAGAGGAAACAAGCAATGATGAACAACACAATAAATGAAATTAAAAATACTCTAGAAGGGATCAATAGCAGAATAACTGAGGCAGAAGAATGGATAAGTGACCTGGAAGACAAAATAGTGGAAATAACCACTGCAGAGCAAAAGAAAAAAGGATGAAAAGAACTGAGGACAGTCTCAGAGACCTCTGGGACCACATTAAACGCACCAACATTAGAATTATACGGGTCCCAGAAGAAGAAGAGAAAAACAAAGGGACTGAGAAAATATTTGAAGAGATTATAGTTGAAAACTTCCCTACTATGGGAACGGATATAGTTAATCAAGTTCAGGAAGCACAAAGGGTCCCATACACGATAAACCCAAGGAGAAACACGCCAAGACACATATAAATCAAACTATCAAAATTTAAATACAAAGAAAATATATTAAAAGCAGCAAGGGAAAAACAACAAATAACACACAAGGGAATCCCCATAAGGTTAACAGCTGATCTTTCAGCAGAAACTCTGCAAGCCACAAAAAAGTGGCAGGACATATTTAAAGTGAGGAAGGGGCTTCCCTGGTGGCGCAGTGGTTGAGAGTCCGCCTGCCGATGCAGGGGGCATGGGTTCGTGCCCCGATCCAGGAAGATCCCACATGCCGTGGAGCGGCTGGGCCTGTGAGCCATGGCCGCTGAGCCTGCGCATCTGGAGCCTGTGCTCCGCAACGGGAGAGGCCACAGCAGTGAGAGACCCGCATACCACAAAAAATAAAATAGAATAAAGAAATAAAGTGATGGAGAAAAACCTACAACAAAGATTACTCTACCCAGCAAGGATCTCATTTAGATTTGATGGAGAAATTAAAACCTTTACAGACAAGCAAAGCTGAGAGAGTTCAGCACCACCAAACCAGCTTTACAACAAATGCTAAAGGAACTTCGCTAGGCAAGAAACACAAGAGAAGGAAAAGATCTACAATAACAAACCCAAAACAATTAAGAAAATGGGAAGAGGAACATATATATCGATAATTACCTTAAATGTAAATAGATTAAATGCTCCCACCAAAAGTCACAGACTGCCTGAATGGATACAAAAACAAGACCTGTATATATGCTGTCTACAAAAGACCCATTTCAGACCTAGCGACATATACAGACTGAAAGTGAGGGGATGGAAACAGATATTCCATGAAAATTGAAATCAGAAGAAAGCTGGAGTAGCAATTCTCATATCAGACAAAATAGACTTTAAAATAAAGACTATTACAAGAGACAAAGGAGGACACTACATAATGATCAAGGGATCGATCCAAGAAAAAGATATAACAATTGTAAATATTTATGCACCCAACATAGGAGCACCTCAATACATAAGGCAAATACTAACAGCCATAAAAGGGGAAATCGACGGTAACACATTCATAGTAGGGGACTTTAACACCCCACTTTCACCAATGGACAGATCATCCAAAATGAAAATAAATAAGGAAACACAAGCCTTAAATGATACATTAAACAAGATGGACTTAATTGATATTTATAGAACATTCCATCCAAAAACAACAGAATACACATTTTTCTGAGGCGCTCATGGAACATTCTCCAGGATAGATCATATCTTGGGTCACAAAATCTACCCTTGGTAAATTTAAGAAAATTGAAATTGTATCAAGTATCTTTTCCGACCACAATGCTATGAGACTAGATATCAATTACAGGAAAAGATGTGTAAAAAATACAAACACATGGAGGCTAAACAATACACTACTTAATAACCAAGTGATCACTGAAGATATCAAAGAGGAAATGAAAAAATACCTAGAAACAAATGACAATGGAGACATGAGGACCTAAAACCGACAGGATGCAGCAAAAGCAGTTCTAAGAGGGAAGTTTATAGCAATACAATCCTACCTTAAGAAACAGGAAACATCTCGAATAAACAACCTAATCTTGCACCTAAAGCAATTAGAGAAAGAACAAAAAACCCTCCCAAAGTTAGCAGAAGGAAAGAAATCATAAAGATCAGATCAGAAATAAATGAAAAAGAAATGAAGGAAACGATAGCAAAGATCAATAAAACTAAAAGCTGGTTTTTGAGAAGATAAACAAAATTGATAAACCATTAGCTAGACTCATCAAGAAAAAAAGGGAGAAGACTCAAATCAATAGAATTAGAAACGAAAAAGAGGAAGTAACAACTGACACTGCAGAAATACAAAGGATCATGAGAGATTACTACAAGCAACTCTATGCCAATAAAATGGACAACCTGGAAGAAATGGACAAATTCTTAGAAATGCACAACCTGCCAAGACTGAATCAGGCAGAAATAGAAAATATGAACAGACCAATCACAAGCACTGAAGTTGAAACTGTGATTAAAAATCTTCCAACAAACAAAAGCCCAGGACCAGAGGGCTTCACAGGTGAATTCTATCAAACATTTAGAGAAGAGCTAACACCTATCCTTCTCAAACTCTTCCAGAGTATAGCAGAGGGAGGAACACTCCCAAACTCATTCTATGAGGCCACCATCACCCTGATACCAAAACCAGACAAGGATGCCACAGAGAAGGAAAACTACAGGCCAATATCACTGATGAACATAGATGCAAAAATCCTCAACAAAATACTAGCAAACAGAATCCAACAGCACATTAAAAGGATCATACACCATGATCAAGCAGGGTTTATTCCAGGAATGCAAGGATTTTTCAATATACGCAAATCAATCAACGTGCAACACCATATTAACAAATTGAAGGAGGAAAACCATATGATCATCTCAATAGATGCAGAGAAAGTTTTTGACAAAATTCAACACCCATTTATGATAAAAACCCTGCAGAAAGTAGGCATAGAGGGAACTTTCCTCAACATAATAAAGGCCATATATGACAAACCCACAGCCAACATCATCCTCAATGGTGAGAAACTGAAACCATTTCCACTAAGATCAGGAACAAGATAAGGTTGCCCACTCTTACCACTCTTATTAAACATAGTTTTGGAAGTTTTAGCCACAGCAATCAGAGAAGAAAAGGAAATAAAAGGAATCGAAATCGGAAAAGAAGTAAAGCTGTCACTGTTTGCAGATGACATGATAGTATACATAGAGAATCCTAAAGATGCTACCAGAAAACTACTAGAGCTAATCAATGAATTTGGTAGAGTAGCAGGATACAAAATTAATGCACAGAAATCTCTGGCATTCCTACACACTAATGATGAAAAATCTGAAAGTGAAATTAAAAAAACACTCCCATTTACCACTGCAACAAAACGATTAAAATATCTAGGAATAAACCTACCTTAGGAGACAAAAAACCTGTATGTGGAAAATTATAAGACACGGATGAAAGAAATTAAAGATGATACAAATAGATGGAGAGATATACCATGTTCTTGGATTGGAAGAATCAACATTGTGAAAATGACTCTACTACCCAAAGCAATGTACAGATTCAATGCAATCTCTATCAAACTACCACTGGCATTTTTCACAGAAGTAGAATAAAAAAATTTCACAATTTGTATGGAAACACAAAAGACCCCGAATAGCCAAAGCAATCTTGAGAATGAAAAATGGAGCTGGAGGAATCAGGCTCCCTGACTTCAGACTATACTACAAAGCTACAATAATCAAGACAGTATGGTACTGGCACAAAAACAGAAATATAGATCAATGGAACAGGATAGAAAGCCCAGAGATAAACCCACACACACATGGACACCTTATCTTTGATAAAGAAGGCAAGAATATACAGTGGAGAAAAGACAGCCTCTTCAATAAGTGGTGCTGGGAAAACTGGACAGGTACATGTAAAAGTATGAAATTTGAACATTCTCTAACACCATACACAAAAATAAATTCAAAATGGGTTAAAGACCTAAATGTAAGGACAGACACTATCAAACTCTTAGAGGAAAACATAGGCAGAACACTCTATGACATAAATCACAGCAAGATCCTTTTTGACCCCCCTCCTAGAGAAATGGAAATAAAAACAAAAATAAACAAATGGGACCTAATGAAACTTAAAAGCTTTTGCAAAGCAAAGGAAACCATAAGACAAAAGACACCCCTCAGCATGGGAGAAAATATTTGCAAATGAAGCAACTGACAAAGGATTAATCTCCAAAATTTACAAGAAGCTCATGCAGCTCAATAACAAAAAAAGAAACACCCAAACCAAAAATGGGCAGAAGACCTAAATAGACATTTCTCCCAGAAGATATACAGATTGCCAACACACACGAAAGAATATTCAACATCATTTATCATTAGAGAAATGCAAATCAAAACTACAATGAGATATCATCTCACACCAGTCAGAATGGCCATCAGCAAAAAATCTACAAATAATAAATGATGGAGAGGGTGTGGAGAAGAGAGAACACTCTTGCACTGCTGGTGGGAATGCAAATTGATACAGCCACTATGGAGAACAGTATGGAGGTTCCTTAAAAAACTACAAATAGAACACCCATACGACCCAACAATCCCACTACTGGGCATATACCCTGAGAAAACCATAATTCAAAAAGAGTCATGTACCAAAATGTTCATTGCAGCTCTATTTACAATAGCCAGGACATGGAAGCGACCTAAGTGTCCATCGACAGATGAATGGATAAAGAAGATGTGGCACATATATACAATGGAATATTACTCAGCCATAAAAAGAAATGAAATTGAGTTATTTGTAGTGAGGTGGATAGACCTAGAGTCTGTCATACAGAGTGAATTAAGTCAGAAAGAGAAAAACAAATACCGTATGCTAACACATATATATGGAACTTAAGGAAAAAATAAAAAGGTCATGAAGAACCTAGGGGTAGGACGGGAATAAAGACAAAGACACATGCCTACTAGAGAATGGACTTGAGGATACGGGGAGGGGGAAGGGTAAGCTGTGACAAAGTGAGAGAGTGGCATGGACATATATACACTACCAAACGTAAAATAGATAGCTAGTGGGAAGCAGCCACATAGCACAGGGAGATCAGCTCGGTGGTTTGTGACCACCTAGAGGGGTGGGATAGGGAGGGTGGGAGGGAGGGAGATGCAAGAGGGAAGAAATATGGGAACATATGTATAACTGAGTTACTTTGTTATAAAGCAGAAACTAACACAGCATTGTAAAGCAATTATAGTCCAATGAAAATATTTTAAAAAATTAACTTTATCTTAACATAGAAACTGTGTATTAATTCTATTCTATCACTCTGCTTCTAGAAGGATTTGTTATGACTAGATTGGAGTTTCAAACAGGTACTTTAGGCAGAAACTAGAACACAATGAAAAGCTTGAGAATTCTCTCTTCCAGCTCATAACTAATATTTTATGTTTGATCAGTCTGGCTGAGGTCACTTTTTAATTAATGTCACAAAGAAATTTTTCTGATTTCATATTAGAAAAGACGTGCTTCTTGTTTAAAACAAACATGAAAAATTAAAAAGAAAAAATGTATAATCCCATAATCTTAAAGTAATCTGCTAATATTTAATTTTGTTCCAGTCATATAAATACATGTAAATATCATATCTTGCTTTTTACCTCTTAGCATATAATGAAATTTATCCTTGGGTTCCAAGATACTGCTTTTGGCTGTTGTTTCCCTCCATATATGTGTGATTGTGAAGAGTAATATAAAATTAGACTGCTTTATAAAAATGTAAGAAACACTGGTAAACATTTAATTAAATATTACTAAAGCTCTCATTTTATTCTCTCATGGAGGTCTCTTTGTTTGGTAGTTAGCTTGTGTTGTTCATTTGCCCCACTGCTGAAAATGTGGGCAACTGGAAATAATGAGAGGTCAAAAATACAGAGAAATCATTCATCTTCAGCTTTTTCTCCATAAACAAAAACTGAATAAATATGACCTCTTTTGTACTGACAGCAGTAAACTATCCCTTTTCTTTGATCTGAATATACATCCAGACATTGAGAGAAAAAGATGGGAAAGGGAGGGGGAACGAGAGAAAAAACAGGGAGAGAGAGAAAGAGCACAGACACAAACACAGCAAGAACATGAGAGAAAGAGAGGAGAAAAGGAATAACCAGAAAAACAAGAGAGATACACAGCAGAGACAGTGAGACAAGAGACAGCATGGGGTGGGGTGGAGGAGAGCACAAGTGCACAGAATGTGGGTGCACAGAGGTAGAGAGAAAGAACACAGAAGCAGACAGGGTGCAAAGATACTGTAATAAGACAAAAGCATGAACTATAGAGCCTGGGGACAGCCTGCACAGACACAGCAGAGAGAGGCACAGAAAGAATGAGTCAAAGAAAGAGTAGGTGTAATCAAAGGAAGAAGGGAAGAACAAGCAGGCAGTTGCACTTATTCCCTTATATTGACTCTTAACCCCTCAAATGTACATGTCCTAGGTACACATGTTCAGGAAAAAAAAGCATTAGCGTATCTAAGGAAACCTGGGTTAAAGATAAGATAGGCAGTTCAAAAAAGAAGAAATACGGTCGATAAACACACAAAAGAAACTAAAAACTCCGTATGATTAAAGAAATGTGGATCAGGATAGATACCATATTTCTGCCCTATGTGGCAAATATTAACAAGAATGCTATTGGCAGGTACTGACCAAAATATTATTACACATTACTGGTGAACGAATAATTGAATCAACATTTCAGAAGGACAATTTAGTAGTGTGGATTAAACATTTTTAATGTGCACAATTGGTAACCCAGAAATCCATGTTTAGAAATGTTTCTCAAGGAAATTGAAAAATTCAGAAAGATGTAACAAGACTACCCATTGAAGTGCAGATTATGATAAAGAGAAATTCAAAAACAAACTTAAATATGTGTCATTAGGAACTAACTATTATATTTATACAATGAAACCCATAAAGCTATTAACAATGACTACATAAATCTTTATTTACTGCATAGAAAAATGTCTATGATATACTAAGTGCAGAGCTTCAAAACAATATACATAGGATGATTTCATTTTTTTGGACTGTTGTTTCTCTCCATATACGAACATGATTGTGAAGACTGATATGAGATCAGCCTGTTTTATAAAAGTGTAAGAAACACTGGTAAACATTTAATTAAACATTAATAAAGCTCTCATTTTATGCTCTCATGGAGTTCTTCATTTGATATTTAGCTTCATTAGATTGCAGACCTAATAAAATAGATCCAAGATAGGCAGTAGGTATGTGAATCAGAAAATATAAACCTCGAAGCTTATCTATAATGTTAATCATGACTATTTCAGGATGGTGAGAATTATGGGTGGTTTCCAAGGTCTTTATATTTTATATATTATCTAAACTCTTTATATTTAGTTATCTTTTTACTTTTATACTCAAAAGTAATAAAATATCTTTTTTGACAAAAGTATTTAGTAATAAAGAGACGAGAGAGATGTAAAGTGTAGAAGCATCAACCGCAGGCCAAGTCCCTCACTCCACAGGCTATGATAAGGAAAGACATAAGCATCGTTCTAGCTGAGAGGAATGAGCCTACAGAAAAGGAAGAAATCGAATATAAAAGAGAGAGAGGAAACAAAACTGAGAAAACAGATAATGGATTTTAGAAAACATGACAGCACAGAGACCTTAATGAACCTTTTCTTTCATAACTGAAAGACACAAACAAAAAGTATCAAAAAGTTTTAAAAAACAGGGCATCCCTGGTGGCACAGTGGTTAAGAATCTGCCTGCCAAGGCAGGGGACATGGGTTCGAGCCCTGGTCAGGGAAGATCCCACATGCCGTGGAGCAACTAAGACTGTGTGCCACAGCTACTGAGCCTGAGCTCTAGAGCCCACGAGCCATAACTACTGAGCCCACGTGCCACAACTACTGAAGCCCATATGCCTAGAGCCCGTGTTCCACAACAAGAGAAGGCACCGCAATGAGAAGCCTGTGTACCACAAGAGTAGCCCCCACTCGCCACAACCAGAGAAAGCCCGTACACAAAGACCCAACGCAGCCAAAATAACTAAATAAATCAACAAATTTATTAAAAAAGTAAAAAAAAATTCAGAATCTAGGGAACAGACTCAACTCACGCCACAAAATTCCAGAAATAATATCTGAAGAAACAACTGGGAATAAATATAAGGAGCCACCACAAAGCTCTTCCTACACAAAGGACCATATAGAAGGGTAAAAGGTGAGTCAACAATTCAAACTACCCCACTGGTATCTCAGAAAAGGGACTGAGGTAATAAGTGGCCCAGGAGAAAGGTAAATGTCCCAATTGGAGACATGTTCCCTGTGAAAATAGCTCCTTATGCCCTTGCCAGAATGGTTTACTGTATGCCAGCTTTGGCCAGGAAGAAGTCAGAAAAAGGGATGGGAAATAACTTTTTAAGTCTAAATATCTTAGTTTTATTACTAAGATTTGCTAGAAAAAAATAAGGCCTCAGTCATATCACTGCCTACACAACAATGCTATGAAAACAGCTACCAGGTGACTTTACAGTAGTGTAATAGCAAAACCCCAAGAGCATGTCCTATAGAACAAGATACTTTCCTCACCTCCACACTTGATAAGGTGGCCATCAATTTATGAGTTTGAAAACAATGGCAGAGAAAAATGTCACCTACTGTAGCTGTCCAGAGTTCTAGAATCAATTACTATCTTTCTGCCTTTCCCAAACTCTGAGGGGCAAAAGAAATACAAGCCATACACAATCAGCCTTCAAGTTCATGTCCTAGGAAGGGGACTCAAGCAGTATCTTGTAAATAGGTAATAAGGTCATCAAATGTGATCAAATAAATGGTTGTGATCAAATAAATGGTTTCCACAGAACCGTTTTGAGACAAAGGTAATCTGAAAACAAAAGAAAAGGATTTATGAAAATATTCTATAGCATTAAAGTAGAAGAAAGGGGGCTTCCCTGGTGGCGCAGTGGTTAAGAATCTGCCTGCCAATGCAGGGGACATGGGTTCAAGCCCTGGTCCAGGAAGATCCCATATGCCACGGAGCAACAAAGCCAGGGTGCCACAATTACTGAGCCTGTGCTCTAGAGCCTGCGAGCCACAACTACTGAGCTCACACTCCACAACTACTGCAGCCTGCGTGCCTAGAGCCTGTGCTCCACAACAAGAGGAGCCACGGCGAGGGCTTCCCTGGTGGCGCAGTGGTTGAGAGTCCGCCTGCCGATGCAGGGGACATGGGTTCGTGCCCCGGTCCAGGAAGATCCCACATGCCGCGGAGTGTCTGGGCCTGTGAGCCATGGCCGCGGAGCCTGCGCGTCCAGAGCCTGTTGCTCCGCAACGGGAGAGGCCACAACAGTGAGAGGCCCACGTACCGGAAATAAAAAAAAAAAGAAAAAAAAAAAAAAAGAAAAAAGAGGAGCCACGGCAATGAGAAGCTCGTGCACCACAATGAAGAGTAGCCCCCGCTCACCACAACTAGAGAAAGTCTGGGCGCAGCAATGAAGACCCAATGCAGCCAAAGATAAATAAATAAAATAAATAAATTTATAAACAAAAAAGTGGAAGAAAGGAAGGAAAAAAAGAAGGGAAAGAGAAAGAATTTATTTTGCCAGAAGGTTTACCCATTTTAGTCAATAAAGAATTTGTACTCTCACTCTAGAGAAAATTTAAAAAGAACATGGACTTAATAAAATGGATCCAAGATAAGCTCAGACAATAGAGGGAGACTAAAAGGTAGTTGACAAATTAACATACTTCATCAAAAAATTAACGAATGTCTGCCATGTGTTGGGAAACCAAGGACAGGTACCAAAGGAAAAAAAATGACAGAAATGAACGGAGACATAGACAATTCAATAGTAATAGCTGGAGACTGCAATATTACACTTGCAAAATGGACAGAAAAACTCGACAGACCAATAAGGAAATAGAAGGCTTGAACAACACTACAATCCAACTAGACCTAAAGACATATACATAATACTCCAACCAACAGAAGCAGAATACACATTCTTCTGAGGGCACATATAATGTTCTCCAGGAGAGACCATATGCTAGGCCATAAAACAAGTCACAATACATTTACAAATTATACAAAGTATGTTTTCTGACCACAATGGAATGAAACTAGAAATCAATAAGGAAATTTGGGAAATTCAAAAATATAGAGAAATAAATGACACACTCTTAACTACCAATGTTCAAAGAAGAAATCACAAGGGCAATTAGAAAATACTCTGAGATGAATGAAAATGAGAGCAAAGCATACCCAAACTTATGGGATGCAGTGAAGGCAGAGCTTACAGAAATTTGTATCTGTAAATGTCCATATTAAAAGAAGAAAGATTTTGAAACTATAACCTCACCTTCAACCTTAAGAAACCAGAAAAAGAAGACCAAATAAAACCTAAAGCAGGCAAAATGAAGGAAATTATATAGATTAGAATGAAAATAAATGAATCAGAGAATCAAAAAAACAGAAAAATCAAAGAAATCAAAAGTTGGTTCTTTGAAAAGGTCAACAAAAATGGACAAATTTTTAGCTAGAACTTACCAAAGGGAAAAAGGGGAAAACTCAAATCATTTAAATTAAGAATGAACCAGGGGATGTTACTACCAATCACACAGAAATTAAAAAGGATCATAAGGGAATATTATGAACAATTACATGTCAACAAATTAGGTCACCTAGATGAAATAGACAAATTCCTAGAAAAACGACCTACCCAAACTGACTCAAGCAAAAATAGAAAATCTGAACAGACCTATAATAAGGACAGAGGCTGAGTCAGTAATCAGAAAACACCCCCCAAAGAAAAGCCCAGGCCCAAACTGGTGAATTCTAAAAAACATTTAAAGTAGAATTAACAACAACCATTCATAAACTCAAAAAACAACATCATCAAAACAGAATGAGAAGAAGGATCACTTCCCAATTCATTCTATAAGGAGAATATTACCCTGATAAAAAAGGCAAAGATACAGTAAAACTACAGACCAATACTCCTTATGAATATAGAAGGAAAATCCACAACAAAATACTAGCAAACTGAATCCAGCAACACAGAAGAGGGATTATACATCAAAACCAAGAGGAATTTATCCCAGGAAGGCAAAGTTGGTTCAATATATGATTATCAATCAACGTAACACACCATATTCATAAAGAAAACATAGGATCATTTCATTATACATAGAAAAAGCACATGGCAAAACCCAAACCCTTCCAAAATAAAAAAACTCAACAAAACAGGAATAGAAGAGAACTTCCTCAACCTGATAAAGGATATTTATAAAAAAAACTCACAGCTAACATCATGCTTAATGACGAGAAAGATTTCTCCTTAAAATCAGGAACAAGACAAGGATACTCATTCTTAACACTTCTATTCAACACAGTACTGGAGGTTCTAGCAAGGGCAACTAGGCAAGAAAAAGAGATAAATGACATGATATCAGAAAGAAGAAGGAAAACGATCTCTATTTGCAAATGACACAATATTTTATACAGAAAACACTAAGGAACACATGAACACACAAACAAACACATATTACTCAAACTTATAAGCAAGTTCAGCAAAGTTGCAGGAACCAAAATAAATACAAAAATCAGTAATATTCCTGTACAACAAGGAAAATTCCCAAAATGAACTTAAGAAAACAATACTAGTTACATTGGTATCAAAAAGAATAAAATACTCAGGGATACTTTTAACAACAGAAGTGCCAAACTACAAAGAAGTGGAACCCACAAACATCACTGAAGAAACTAAAGATGACCTAAATAAATGGAAAACACCCTAGTTCATGGATTAGAAGATTTAATATCGTTATGACAGCAGTACTCCCTAAATTTGTCTACAGTTTCAATGCAATCCCTACCCACGATTCAAGTTGTCTTTTTTTTTTCTTTTTGGTATAAACTGACAAGCTGATCTGAATATTCCTATGACCTAAGAATAGATAAAACAATCTTGAAAAAGAAAAAACAAAGTTAGAGGACTCACACTAATTAGACAGTGTGGTAGTGGCATAAAGAGTGACATATAGATCAATAAAATAGGGTTTATAGTCTAGAATAAACCCTTACATTTATAATCAATCACTTTTTTTTTCATTCTTTTATTTTTATTTTTCTGATTTTTTTTTTTCTTCTGATCAATTGATTTTTGCCAAGGGTGCCCAAACAATTCAATGGAAGAAAGAACAGTCTTTGCAACAAATGGTACTAAGACACTGGATATCCACAGGCAAAAGAATAAAACTGTACTACCTCAACGCCACACACAAAAGTTAACTAAAAAATGATCATAGAACTAAAAGTAAGAACTAAAATTATAAAACTTTTAGAAGAAAAAAAGAGTAAATATTTTGTAACCTTGGGTTAGACAATAGTTTTAGATATGACATGAAAAGCACAAGTGACAAAAGAAGAAACAGACAAATTGTACTTTGTCAAAATTAAAACTTTTGTACCACAAATAAAATCATCAAGAAAGTGAAAAGGACGGCACAGAATGTAAGAACATGTTTGCAAAACATATCCTAATAAGGGACTTGTATTCAGAATAGACAAAGAAACATAATTCAGTAATAAAATGACAAATAAGCCAATTTTAAAATGGGCAAAGGATCGGAATAGACATTTCTCTAAAGGTAAACAAATGGCCAATAAGCATATGAAAAGATGCTCAACATCTTAGTCATTAGTGAAATGCAAATTAAAATCATTAAAAAGTGAGATACCTCTTCACACCCATTAAGACAGCTATTATCAAAAGACAGACAACAAGTGTTGATGAGGATGTAGACAAACTGAAATATGATCCAGATGGGAATATAAAATGGTGCAGCCACTTTGGAAAGCACTTTGGCAGTTACTCAGAAGCTTAAACAGAGTTACCATATGATCCAGCAATTCTACTCCTAGGTATATATGTAAGAAAATTGAAGAAATTTGTGCACACAAAAACCTGTACATTAATGTTTACAGCAGCATTTTTCATTATGGCCAAAAAAGCAGACACAATCCACATGTCCAACAACTCATGAATAAACATGTTGTATATGTATTTGAAATACTGCTTGTTACTGTTCATAACAAACAACAAGTACTGATTCCTGCTACAAAATGGATGAACCTTGAAAATATTAAGTAAAAGAAGCCAGACACAAAAGGCCATATATTGCATGATTTGCTTATAAAAAATGTCCCCAATAGGCAAATTCATAGAAACAGAAAGTCGATTAATGGTTGAAGGCTAGGAAATGACTGTTAAGGGGCACAGGGTTTCTTTTTGGTATGACAAAAAGTTCTGGAATTAGTGGTGACGGCTGTATAACCTCCTCTGAATATACTAAAAACCACTGAATTGTATACTTTACAAGAATGAATTGTAAGGTATGTAAATTTTATTTTTAAAAAATAAATAGAGATTGACCAACACGGAGACATACCCTGGGAAACTAAGAAAACTTAGATTTTAAAAACCCAACAACAATCCAGGATCCAATAGGGAAAAAATATTAGGGTTGCCTCTGGCACAGAAATATTAATGTATATGCCCAGAAAGGGGGAGCAAATCTGACTGAGTTTTGAATTAAAGGTTATTATTCAAAAGTTTTATACCCAAACAAGTTGTTATTCCTATACAAAGGTTACAGGATGATAATCTCAAATTTATAAGAACTGAAGAGATGCTCACTCCTGAACAACTGTTGAAAAATCTATTTTTATTTAGATTATTTAAATTAATAAACTCACAGTTACACTGAAAAGACTCACGATACTGACCCTCTTTAAAAAACACATAAAAGGGCTTCCCTGGTGGCGCAGTGGTTGAGAGTCCGCCTGCCGATGCAGGGGACACGGGTTCGTGCCCTGGTCCGGGAAGATCCCACATGCCACGAAACGGCTGGGCCCGTGAGCCATGGCCGCTGAGCCTGCGCGTCTGGAGCCTGTGCTCCGCAACGGGAGAGGCCACAACAGTGAGAGGCCTGTGTACCGCAAAAAAAAAAAAAAAAACCAACAAAAAAAAAGACATAAAATGGTGATTTTGCTTACAACATGGAAGAAAAATGTTATACTTCTTAAAAATAAAGCTAATCAATACAGTAGTAATAGTACCATAATGAACTGAGACAACATTCACAAAATATAACAAATATTGTTATGTTGGGGGAAGTGTGTGTAGGTGGGGAGTGAGGAGAAGTAGGGCAAGTGCAACCAGTTTCTTGATTTTTCATATAATGGAGTCAATAGATACTATTTCATATCTGGGTGATATTTTGAGACAGTGGCTTAAGCATATTGGTTAATTACATGGCTGCTAAGTTAGCAAAAAAACAACTTAGCAAAAAAACAACTCGAAGGAGATCATATAGCAATAAAAAAAATTGAAAACAGTAAATCATTAAAAATGATAAGAAACCCTGAAGAACCAAAACAATTTTGAAAAAGAACAACAAAGTTGGAGGATTCACACTTCCTGATTTCAAAACAGTAATATAATAACAGTGTGGTACTGGCATAAAGATAAATAGATCAATGGACTAGAATAGAGAGCCCAGAAATAAACCTTTGTGCCACATGGTCAAATGACCTCTGACCCTTGACAAGGGACCAAGACCATTCAACAGGAAAAGAGCAGTCCCCTTAACAAATGGTGCTGGGAAAACTGGATATCCACATGCTCTTAAAAAGAATGAAACTGGAAAAGAAAAAGAATGAAGTTGGAGCCTTATCTTACATCATATACAAAAATTACCTCAAAATGGATTAAAGACCTAAAACCATAACATTCTTGGAAGAACACACAGGGGAAAAGCTTCATGGCATTGGACTTGGTAATGACTCCTTAGATATGAAACCAAAAGCACAGGCAGCAAAAGTAAAACTCGACAACTGGGACTACATCAATATTAAAAATTTCTGGGCATCAAAGGACACAATCAACAAAGGTGAGAAGGCAACCCACTGATTGGGAGAAAAAATTATAAATCATATATTTGATAAGAGGTTAATACTCAGAATATGTAAAGAACTTCTACAACTCAATGACCAAAAAATAACACGATTCAAGAAGGAGCAAAGTACTTGAATAGACATTTCTCCAAAGATGATATACAAATGGCCAAGAAGTATATAAAAAGATGCTCAATATAATCATGAAAGAAATGCAAATCAAAAACTTACCACTTCATATGCATTAGGATGCCACTATAAAAAAACCCAGAAAATAACAAGTGTTGACAAAGATGTGGAAAAAGTGGAACCATTGTGTGCTGTTGGTGGGACTGTAAAATGGGCAGCTGCTGTTGAAAACAGTATGGTGGTTCCTCAAATAGTTAAAAATAGAATTACCATATAATCCAGCCACTCCACTTCTGGATACATACCCCCCAAAATTGAAAGCAGGATCTTGAATGGATATTTGTACACTCTAGCATCATTATTCACAATGGTCTAAAGATGGAAGCAACACAAGTATCTATTAATGGATGGATGAATGAATGAACAAACAAAATGTGGTATATATATACAATGCAGTATCATTCAGTCTTAAAGAAAGGACAATCCTGCCAGATGGTACAACACTGATGATACTTGAGGACGACATTATGCTAAGTGAAATAAACGTATTACTTAAAGACAAACACTGTATTCCACTTACATGAGGTACCTAAAGTAGTCAAATTCTTAGAATGGTGGTTGCTAGGGGCTTGAGCATAAGGTGGAATGGGGAGTTGCTATTTGAGTCAGTGTAGAAATTCAGTTTTGCAAGATGAAAAGAGTCCTAGAGATGGGTGACGGTGATGTCTGCACAACAATATGAATGTATTTAATACCATTAAACTACACCATGCACAAAAACAAATTCAAAATGGATTAAAGACTTAAATGTAAGAACTGAAACCACAACCAAAAAAAAAGACAAAACTTCTTGAAGAAAACATAGGCAGTAAGCTCTTTGACACTGATCTTAGTAATTTGTTTTTGCATATGTCTCCTCAGGCAAGGGAAACAAAACCAAAAATAAACAAATGGAACTACATCAAACTAAAGAGCTTTTCCACAGTGAAGGGAACTATCATCTACTGAATGGGAAAAGATATCTGCAAGCAATCTATCTAATAAGGGGTTAATACCCAGAATATACAAAGAACTCATACAACTCAACATCAAAAACCCAAACAACCTAATTTTAAAAAATGGGCAAAGGATCTGAATAGACACTTTTGCAAAGAAGACATACAGATGGCCAAGAGGCACATGAAAAGATGCTCAACATCACGAATCATCAGGGAAATGAAAATCAAAACCACAATGAGATATCTATCACCTCACACCTGTCAGAATGGCTATTAGCAAAATACAACAAGTACTGGCAAGGATGAAGAGAAAAGGGAACACTCATGCACTGTTGGTGGAAACGTAAATTGGTGCAGCCACTATGAAAAACAGTTTGGAGGCTCCTCACAAAATTAAAAACAGAACCATCACATGATCCAACAATTAACATATGGGTATTTTTCTGAAGAAAACAAAAACACTAATTCAAAAAGATATATACACCCTTATGTTCACTGCAGCATTATTTACAATAGCCAAGATATGGAAGCAACCTAAATGCCCATGGAAAAAGAAAATGTGGTGTATATATTTATGAAACGGAATATTGTTCAGCCATAAAAAGAATGAAATCTTGCCATTTGCAACAACATGGATGGACCTAGAGGCTATTATGCTAAGTGAAATCTAAAAAACAAAACAAGCACAACAAAACAGAAACAGAGTTACAGATAGAAAACAAACAGGTGGTTGTCAGAGGGGAGGTGGTGAAGGGAGGAAAGAAATAGGTGAGGGAGATTAAGAAGTACAAACTTCCAGTTGTAAAGTAAATGAGCCACGGGTATTAAGTGTACAGTGTGGAGAATACAGTCAATAACTATGTAATATCTTTGCATGGTGACATATCGTAACTAGACTTACCATGGTGTTTGAAATGTACAGAAATATCAAATCACTATTTTGTGCACAGGAACTAACATAATGTTGTAGATTAATTATATACTTCAGAAAAAAAAACTCATATAAAAAGATCAGATTTGTGGTTAACAGAGGCAATGGGTGGGGGGAGGGAGTGGGAATTGGTTGAGGGCAGTCAAACTTCCAGTTATAAGATAAACAACTGTTAGGGATGTAATGTACAACATGATAAATAAAACTAACACTGCTGTATATTATATATGAAAGTTAATTACTTAAGTTAATTACTTAATTACTTAAAGTTAATTACTTAATTACTTACTTAATCCTAAGAGTTCTCATCACAAGGAAAATATTTTCTATTTCTTAAATTTTGAATCTGTATGAGATGATACATATACACTAAACTTACTGTGATAATCATTTCATGATGTACGTAAGTAAAATCATTATGCTGTACTCAAACAAACAGTGCTGTATGTCAATTAAATCAATAGAACTGGAAGAAAAATAAAATAGAATTACAAAGAAAAAATGGTTAAGATGATAAATTTTGTTATGCATATATTATCACAATTAAAAATAATAAAGAAAAAGAAAGAAAACACGAGAATCAAATACTTAGGAATAAATTTAGACAAGAAGGTATAACACTTGTACATTGGCAACTACAAGACCTTACTGGAAGAAATTAAAGACCTAAATAAATTGAAAAACATCCTGTGTTCATCAACTGGAAGACAATGTTGTTAAGATGGTAATAAACCCCAAAGCAAGCTAAATATTAAATGCAATTAATATAAAATTCCCAACAACCTTTTCAGCAGAAATTTTAAAAAGCTGATCCTAAAATTCATATGGAGACACAAGGGCCCTGATTAGCCAAAACAGTCTTTAAAAAGAACAAACTTGGAAGACTGATACTTCTCAATTTTAAAACTTACTACAAAGCTACAGTAACTAAATCAGTGCAGTAATGGCATATAGATCGGCATATAGATCAATGGAACAGAACTGAAAGCCTAGAAATAAGCCTTCACATCTATGGTCAACTGATTTTTGACAAGGGTGCCAAGACCATTCAATGGAGAAAGAACAGTCTCAACAGCTGATTTTGGGACAATTCCACGTGGAAAGAATGTTTGACCCCTACCTCATACCATATAAATAAATTAACTCAATATACATCCAAGATGCAAATGAAAGAACTAAAAGTATAAAATTCTTGAAAGAAAATATATGGACAAATCTTCATGACTTTGGTTAAGAATCCACCTGACAATGCAGGGTTCAAGCCCTGGTCCAGGAAGATCCCCCATGCCAAGGAGCAACTAAGCCCGGGCCCCACACTACTGAGCCTGCACTCTAGAGCCCACGAGCCACAACTACTGAGCCAGCAAGCCACAACTACTGAAGCCCGTGCACCTAGGGCCCGTGCTCTGCAACGAGAGAAGCCACCACAATGAGAAGCCCACACGCCACAACGAAGAGTAGCCCCCGCTTGCCGCAACTCAAGAAAGCCTATGCACAGCAACGAAGACCAAAGGCAGCCAAAAATTAATTTTAAAAAATGGCCAACAAGCACATAAAAAGATACTTAACATCATTAGTCATTATGCAAAGGGAAAGGCAAAACAAACCACAATCAAAATGACAATGAGTATGAGATACCACTTTGTACCTACTGGGATGGCAAAAAAAAAAAAGTAAATAAAGAGTGTTGGTGAATATGGAGAAATTGGAACCCTTAGAAATTGCTGCTGGGAATGTAAAATGGTGTGGCCACTGTGAAAAACAGTTTGACGGTTCCTAAATAAGCTTAAAATAAAATTACCAAATGATCCAGCATTTTCAACTCTTATGTGTATACCCAAAAGAACTGTATGTAGGTGTTCAAATAAAAACTTGTACACAAATGTTCATATCAGTTCTATTCACAATAGCCAAAAGGTAGAAACAACCTAAATGTCCACGAATGGATGAACAGATAAATAAAATGTGTCTAAACATATAATGAAATATTATTCAGCCATAAAAAGCAATGAAGTACTGACAGGTGCTAGGACATGGATAAATCTCAGAAAGATTATTCTAGAGTCAAAGAAGCTTGACACAAAGGCCACATATGATATGATTCTAATTAAATGAAATAACCAGAATAGGCAAGTTCACAGAGACAAAAAGTAGATTAGTGATTGATAGGGGCTGGTAGGAAGGAGGAATAGAGAGTAACTGCTTAGTGGGTATGAGGTTTCCACTAGGGTGATGAAAAAGCTCTGAAACTAGATAGTGGTGATAGTTGTAAAACACTGTGAATATACTCAGTGCCACTGAACTGCATACTTTAAAATGATAAAACTGTAAACTTTGTTATGTATATGTATTTTAGTACACACACCAAAAAACCCTCTATCTGCATCCTTTCCCCCTACCTCCTCTATGGAACAAAAGGCCTCAATCTGTGTCTTTCCCAATTTTTGGCTTACTTTAAAAAAGAGTCTTATTGTACTATTTATATGTGTAATTACTATCATTTAATACCTACCAAAAACTCAATTAAGAAATAATATTTATGGTTAAATGTCTGAATGTTTTGTGCCTTCTTTCGGCTAAACCAGTGGTCTCCAAATTGTTTTGATCATGGGGTCCCACTGATAAAACATTTTTAAGTACAAATTACTAAAGTAGATATTTATTTATAAATTATATATTATTGCTGTACTCATACACTGTAAAACATATACAAAAATATAAACTTTAAAAGGTTCATACTCCAATGAACCATTTTGCAAGTATCCCTATTTGGAGAGCACCTGTCCAAATCAATTTTATCTTGGGTTAAAGTAATGGTCTGCAATTTACTGACCCCTTGAAATCTGCCTTTATGGAATTCCCTAAACAAAGGCCATATTAGCCTTATATGATTGTTGTTACTGAGAATGTACTGTAAGGATGCCGATGAGGATTTTGTTACACCACAATGCCTTCTTTATGAGGACAGATGAGAGAAATTTAAGAAGCCTTAGTATCAGAAATATCTGTAATGCTTTTGAAAATTTAGTTTGCTTTTATATTAGAGTTATGTAATTGATCACAAAATTCTAGCAACACTAATTTCTAGAAAACATAAAGCAAAATTTGTGGCTCATCTTTAGCAACCATATCCACAAGGTATCAACTTGCCTTCCCATCACTCTTAATTCTTCATGTATTTATTTTTTAAATCATGTTGTACCTCACCCCTCCCTGGCTTCAGTCTAATTTTCCATCATTCCAATTCTTCATTTACTTAAAAAACAATCATATCATATTACTTATATATGTGTGTGTGTGTGTATGCTTAAAAGCACCTCAAAATTTCTTAAAAGACAGGGAGGAATGAATAAACAAAAACCAACAGGCAATATTGTTCAGAATGGAGGTCATTCTAAACTTGAAGATCCCCTGTACCAAAGGTATAGACTTTGCAGATTTTGCAGCATTTAGCAGCAAAACCTTTCATCCAAAGGGTAATTCGTAAATGAGTATTGATGAAAAGAATGACAACTCAAACAGCACTGTACTACACTTTCTCACTCTTTTCCAGCTGGTAAGAAATGTTACAGTGAGGAAAGGGCAATTGGCTTTTTTTCACCTGTGTGCAAAGCTTAACTAAAAAGTCCATGAAAAATGCAGTCATATTGCCAGATGGAATTTGCAGCCATGTACCTGGACGTGTTTCCTTCTGGTGTGTTCTGAAGTAATTTGGGGATAACCTGTATTCAATGGTTTCTTGTTTTTCTTGCTCCGCTTCTCAAGGTATCTCCTCTGATGGTCGGTGATGCTGCTGTATAATTTAATTCGCCTGGGTGACAAACAAACTCTTTCATGACCAAAAGCATGGATCAGTCGGGCAGTATCAATGGTGGAAATAGAGCTGCTCCTCTCATGCAGAGTCACTTCCTTATCTGTTTGGGTCAATATATCTGATTCCACAGAAGTGGTGGTGGAAAGGATGTTGGTGGCAGTATCTGTGAGCAGCTCACTCTCCTCTGAGTGTCTAGAATCTGAAGAAGTGTTATTTATATAATGAAAACCTGGCAGTTTTCTCAAAATATATTTATCAAATTTAATCTGTTCAATTTTAATCTGATTGGACCTCCCAGCTTGATGAGTAGAAAGAATCTTGTTTTTTTTAAGATCTCCTGTGTTTCTATGGCATTTCTCCAGGCTTTTATACTTTTTCTTTTTCTGAAGCTTGTTTTTCTGCTGTTGCTGTCTACCACTCCATTCCTTAACATCTTGTTTCCCTTTGCTATCATCCTGTGTACTTTCTGAGGGCTGGAGAAAATGTGTGATGGGATGCTGAAGAAGTTTAGCCAAGTGATCAAGTCGCTCCACCAAGGAAAGTTCCTTCTTGGCACTGAACTCAGGAGGTTTCTGTTGCCTCTGTCGCTCCTGATACCTGTTCCAGAGTTCATTTAAACTCACAGTGTGCTGAGCTGTTAACTCTGGGGTGGCCTTATGATCCCTTTTTAGGTCATTAACTTGTTTGTCATATTTTAGAAAATCTCTAGCCTGACTTTTAGTAGTATGCTTTACTTCTTTGTTTTCCAAGTTTACATTGATACTGAGGCTCTCTATTGTGGTATAATCTGACTTTGTCTTTGCCACATTTTGATAAGAGGAAGGAAGACAAGTGTGTTCTCTTTGTTTGTCTGGATGATGCTGAAAGGAATCTTTCCAAGAATGACTCATGAAAACTCTTCTTCCTAAGGATTCATGGCAAAAATCTTGATCACTTGGTAGGTGCACTGGATGATGAAAGTAAAACTTAGCTGACCTGAAGACAGAATGGGTGGTATTTTCAAATTCTGAATGACATCTGGACTCTGAAAAGGAAAAAAAAAAAAAAAAAAAAAAAAAGATTTTGAAGGACTTTCAAAATATTTGCATTCCATTTAAAAATAGTATTCACATTTAATTCTTTAGATACAAAACAAAGACTGAAGGAAAGAATGGTCTATATAAAGATTAAGAAAATTCACTGCCTGGACAAAGGATTCATGCCTTGTGCCTAGTGGCCAGATTGGCATGGTAATAGTTTAAGAGACTCAGGATCAAAAGACCCAGATCCTGGGCTGGATTCTGCCACAGACTGGCTGTATGACCTTGAGGAGGGCATTTTGGTCCCTGGGATGTAACAGCAGCTGCTATGTATTACTGCTTGCTATGTGTGGGGTATTATGAATATGCTCTATATCTGTTTTTTTCCCCTCTTATAAAACTGAGAGAGAGGTATTATTAAATTCATTTTCAGCTAAGAAACCTGAGACTTTATTTTTATCATCAGTAATTAAATGGATGGAATTTTAAAAACTCCAACCCTTTACATGTTTTAGAGCCTTGAAAAACTCTTTTTTGTGAACCATCTTCACACCCCCTCAATTTTTTTTATTGTGGTAAAATACACCTAATATAAATTACCATCTTCCATCTTCACATTTTGACAGTCATTCTATATCAAAACAGGCATTTTAAGATGTAGAACATCTTAACAACTATAAACCGTAATTGTAAACATTAATTCAGTTTCCATACACATTTTTAGAGTTCTAAGTCTAAAGAAACAGACATACACATGAAACAAAGTATCACTTGTAACTATGGGATCCATTCTTCCTTCTCTATAGATTATTGGTAATCAGAATTTTCACTAAATACTCTGGGAATCCCTAAGACAATTTCCCCAATATATAGTGGGATACATGGAATCTGCTTTTATATCTAAAGTATAAAAAGACTCTCAAACCTCCCAATGAACAAAAGTCCAGGACCAGGTGGCTTCACTGTTGAATTCTACCAAACATTTAAGGAAGAATTAATATGAAAGATTCTCAAACTCTTCCAATAAACAGAACAGAACACTTCCAAACTTATTTTATAAGGCCCACATTACCCTGTTACCCAGACGTTACCTAGATACCCAGTGTAGATACACTACAAGAAAATTACAAGCCAATATCCCTGATGAACACACATGCAAAAAAAACCCAAACAAAACATTAGCACACCAAATTCAATAATATATTAAAAGGATTATACACTATGATCAAGTGGGATTTATTCCAGGGATGCAAGGACGGTTCAACATCTACAAATCAATCAATGTGGTACATGACACTAACCAAATAAAGGATAAAAATCATATAATCAATAGATGTAGAAAAAGCATTTGAGAGAACTCAAAATCTATTCATGATAAAAACTCTCAACAAAGTAGGTCTAGAGGAAACATAGCTCAACGACCATTTCTGACAAGACCATAGCTAACATACTCAATGGTGAAAAATGGAAAGCATTTCCTCTAAGATCAGGTACAAGACAAGGATATCCACTGGCATCACGTTTATTGAACACAGTATTGGAAGTCCTAGCCAGAGCAATTAGGCAAGAAAAAGAAACAAAAGGCACCAAATCAGAAGAGAAGCAAAATTGTCACTATGTGAAAATGGCATGATTTTATATATAGAAAACCCTAAAGACTCCACCAAAAAAAAACTGTTATAACTAATACATTCAGTAAAGTTGCAGTATACAAAATTATTTAACAGACAAAAATCTGTTGCATTTCTATATATTAATAATAAACTACCAGAAAAAGAAATTAAAACAATCCTATTCATAATTGCATCAAAAGAATAAAATACCTAGGAATAAGTTTAACCAAGGAGGTAAAAGACCTGTATACTGAAAACATTGATGAAAAAAGCTGAAAAAGACATGAAAAAATGGGAAAATATTCTGTGCTCACAGATTTGAAGAATTAATATTGTTAAAATGTCCACACTACTCAAAACAATCTACAGATTCAACGCAATCCCTATCAAAATTCCAATGGCATTTTCCACAAAAATAGAACAATCCTAAAATTTGTATGTAACCACAAAAGACTCCAAATAGCCAAAGCAATCTTAAAAAAGTAGAAGAAAACTGTAGGCATCACACTCCCTGATTTCAAACTATGTTACAAAGCTACAGTAATCAAAATGGTATAGTACTGGCATAAAAACAGACATGTAGATCAATGGAACAGAATAGAGAAACCAGAAATAAACTCTCACATATAAGGCCAATTACCTTATTACAAAGGAGCCAAGAATATACAATGGGGAAAGGATAGTCTCTTCAATAAATGGTACTGGAAAAACTGGATAGCCACATGCAAAAGAATGAAACTGAACCATTATCTTACACCATACACAAATATCAATTCTAAATGGATTGAAGATTTAAATGTAAGATCTGAAACCATAAAATTCCTAGAAGAAAACATAGGCAGTTAAGAGCTTTGACAGTGGTGTTAGCAATAATTTTTTGAATTTGACACCAAAAGCAAAGACAACAAAAGCAAAAGTAAATAGTAGGAGTACATCCAACTGAAAGGCTTCTGCACAGCAAAAGAAGCCATCAGACTACTGAATGGAAGAAGATACTTGCAAATGATATATCTGACAAGGGGTTAACATCCAAAATACACAAAGACTTCAACTCAAATAAAACAAACAAACAACCCAATTAAAAAATGGGCACAGGATCTTAATAGACATTTTTGTAAAGAAGACATACGAATGGCTAACAAATACAGGAAAAGATACTCAGCATCAATAATCATCAGAGAAATGCAAACCAAAACCACAATAAGATATCATGTCACACCTGTCAGAATGGCTATCATCAAAAAGACAAGAAATAACAAGCATTAGTGAGGATATGGAGCTAAAGGTTCCTTTTTCTGTGCACTGTTAGTGAGAATGTAATTGGTGTTGCTGCTATGGAAATCAGTATGGAGGTTACCCAAAGAGTTAAAAATGGAACTACCATATGATCCAGCAATTCTGCTTCTGGGTCTATACACAAAACAATTGAAAGCTTGGTCTTGGAGAGATATTCGTATATGTGTGTTCACTGCAGCACTATTTAAAATAGCCAAGACATGGAAACAACCTAAGTGTCCACTGATGGATGAACAGATAAAGAAAATGTGGTATGGGGGGTGGGAGGAATTGGGAGATTGGGACTGACATATATACACTATTGATACTATGTATAAAATAGATAACTAATGAGAACCTACTGTATATAGCACAGGGAATTCTACTCAATGCTCTGTGGTGACCTAAATGGGATGGAAATACATAAAAGAGGGGATATATGTATATGTATAGCTGATTCACTTTGCTGTACAGTAGAAACTAACACAACACTGTAAAGCAACTATACTCCAATAAAAATTAAAACAAAACAAACAAAAAGAAAATGTGGTATAGAGGAAAGTGGGCAAGATGGCAGAGTAAAAAGACCTTGAGCTCACCTCTTCTCACAAGCACACCAAAATCACAACTATCTGCAGAACAACCATTAAAAAAAAACATACACACACAAAAAACTGGAACCCACCAGAAAAGATCTCCTACACCAAAAGACATAAAGAAGGAACCACAACAAAACTGGTAGTAGGGACAGACTCACGATATAATCAAATCCCATAACCCCTATGTAGGTAACCTGAAAACTGGAGAGTAAATATATTACAGAGGTTCTCCCAGACTGGGGGTCTGGCACTGTTGAGATGAGCCCACAGAGCATTTGGCTTTGAAGGCCAGAAGGCTTAATTGCAGGAGTCCCACAGGACTGGGGTAAATAGAGATATCGCTCTTAAAGGGTGCACATGAAATCTCATATACCCTGGGACACAGGGCCAAAGAAGTAATTTGATAGGAGCCTGGGCCAGACCTACCTGCTGGTCTTGGAGAGTCTCTTGGAGCGTCAGGGGTTGGGGGAGGGTGGCTGAGGCTCACCCTGGGGACATAGACACTGGTGGCAGACATATTGGGGAACACTGTTGTTGGTGGATGACATATTGGCTCATTAGTTCCAAAACCTGGCCCCACCCAACAGCCTGCAGGCAACAGTGCTGGGACGCCTCAGGCCAAGGAACTAACTGGGTCAGGACACAGCTCCACTCATTAGCAGACAGGCTGCCTAAAGACTAAAAAGCTCACAGCTGCCTTTGGACTCGCCCCTAGACATGGCCCAGCCCACCAGAGGGCCAAGACCCAGCACCACCCACCAGTAGAAAGGCACAGGACTCTCCCACCAGGAAGCCAGGCCAAGCCTCTAGACCAGTCTCATTCACCAGGATACAGGCACCAAAAGCAAGAAAACTATGATTCTGCAGTGCAGGCCAGAGCCTACCCTGGGACCAGCTGGGCCCTGGACTGGCCCACTAGCAGGCCAAAGAAACCTTCAGGACACTCCAGACCCTGTACCCAACTGTGTCAGGAACCGACACCACCCCCACAACAACCTGAAATGAGCTCTGGGATCCCAGGGCCCTGCAGCTGGACTCCAGGAGCCAGCTCTGCCTGCCAGTAGACCAGCACTAACCCCAGGATCTGGCTTCAACTACCAGTGGGTAGGCAACAACCCTAGGGTCTTCAGGACCCTGACTCCATCCACCAGTGAGCCAGCATTAGCCCCGGGGCCCCTAGGATTCTGCAACCAGCCACATTGTGACCAGGCCCTGCTAAACAGCAGCCAGCAGCATCCACACAAGGCAGGACCTAGCAACCAACCAGACTAGGGGCCTACCAGACTGCCCACATAGTTAGCCCACCACAACAGAAGGCCCAAGTAGCCCTCTTAGGGTGAACCCCTGGAGTACACAGCTTGGGTAACAAGAGGGGAGTGCATTGCTGGAGTGCACAGGATGCCTCCTACAGAGGGCCACTCCTCCAAGGTTGAGAGATGTAACTTACCTACTGCATACATAAAAATACAAATAGCAACTTATTGACAAAATGAGATGGCAGAGGAATATGTTTCAGATGAAGGAACAAGATAAAATCCCAGAAGAAGAACTAAGTGAAGTGGAAACAGGCAATCTACCCAAGAAATAGTTCAGAGTAATGAGCATACAGATGATCAAAGAACTCAGGAGGAGAATGGATGCACAGAACGAGAAGTTATAAGTTTTAAGAAAAGAGTTAGAAAATATAAAGAACAACCAGACATGAAGAATACAATAACTGAAATGAAAAATACAGTGGAAGGAATCAAAGTAGACTAAAGGATTCAGAAGAATGGATCAGTGAGCTGGAAGACAGAGTAGTGGAAATCACTGCCACTGAACAGAAAAAAGATAAAAAAAAAAAAAAAAGAAATGAGGACAGTTTAAAAGATCTCTGAGACAACATCAAGAGCACTAATATTTGCATTACAGGGGTCCCAGAAGAAAAGAGAAAGAGCCCGGGAAAATATTTGAAAGAAAGAGCTCAGGAAAATATTTGAAGAGATAATAGCTGAAAACCGCCCTAACCTGGGAAAGGAAATAGTCATCCAAGTCCAAGAAGTGCAGAAAATCCCATACAGGATAACCCAAAGAGGAACACACCAAGACACGCTGTAATCAAAATGTCAAAAATTAAAGATACAGAGAATACTAAAAGCAGCAAGGGGAAAGCAACAAATAACATACAAAGGAACTCCCATAAGACTATCAGCTGACTTTTCAGCAGGCACTCTGCAGGTTGGAAGGGACTGGCATGATATATTTAAAGTGATGAAAGGGAAAAACCTACATCCAAGAATACTCTACTCAGAAAGGCTCTTGTTCAGATTTGACAGAGAAATCAAAAGCTGTATAGACAAGCAAAGGCTAAAAGAATTCAGCACCACTAAACCAGCTTTATAACAAATATTAAAGGAACTTCTCTAGGTGCAAAAGATATGAGAAAATTATGGAACAAAAAAGCTCACCAGTAAACATACAGTAAAGGTAGGAAATCATTCACAAACAAAGCTAGCAGGAAGATTAAAAGACAAAAGTAGTAAAATCATCTGTATCCACGATAAGCAGTTAAGGGATACAAAAAACAATTTGATGTAAAACATGACATAAAAAACAGTAATCATGAGGCAAGGAGAGTACACATGTAGGGTATTTAAGATGCATTTGAAATTAAGACATCAGCAACTCAGAAGAATCACATATATATAGAGAGAGACTGCTATACAATAACCTCAAGGTAACCACAAGCCAAAAATCTATAACAGATACACACATACACAAAAAAGGAATCTAAACATAACACTGAAGACAGTCATCAAATCACAAGAGAAGAGAACAAAAGAAGGAAAAAGACGACCTACAGAAACAAATACAAAACAATTAACAAAATGACAGTATACATATTGATAATTACCTTAAACGCAAACAGACTGAATGCTCCAACCAAAAGACACAAACTGGATGAATGGATACAAAAACAAGACCCGTTTATTTGCTGCCTACAAGAGACTCACTACAGATCTAGAGACACATACAGACTAAAAGAGAGGGGATGGAAAAGGTAGTCCACACAAATGAAAATCAAAAGAAAGCCGGAGTAGTAATAGTTATATTAGATGAAATCAACTTTAAAATAAAAACTGTCACAGGAGACAAAGAAGGACACTACAGAATGATCAAGGGATCAATCCAAGAAGAAGATATAACAACTGTAAATATATATGCACCCAACATAGGAGCACCTTAATACATAAGGCAAAATATTAACAGACATAAAAGGAGAAATCAACAGTAGCACAATAATAGTAAGGGACTTTAACACCCAACTTACATCAATGGACAGATCATCCAGACAGAAAATCAATAAGGAAACATAGGCCTTAAATAACACATTAGACCAAAGGGACTTAACTGATATTTATAGAGCATTCCACCCAAAAGCAGCAGAATACACATTCTTTTCAAGTGCACATGGAACATTCTCCAGGATAGATCACATGTCAGGCCACAAAACAAGCCTTCGTAAATTTAAGAAAACTGAAATCATATCAAGCTTCTTTTCCAACCACAACTCTATGGAACTAGAAATCAACTACAAGAAAAAAAAAAACTGCAAAACCCACAAACACGTGGAGGCTAAACAATATGCTACTAAACAACCAATGGATCACTGAAGAAATCAAAGAGGAAATCAAAAACTACCTAGAGACAAATGAAAACGAAAACACGATGATCTAAGACCTATGGGATGCAGAAAAAGCAGTTCTAAGAGGGAAGTTTATGGTGATACAGGCTTACCTCAGGAAACAAGAAAAATCTCAAATTAACAACCTAAACTTACATCTAAAGCAAGTAGAGAAAGAAGAATAAAAACCAAAGTTAGTAGAAGGAAAGAAATAAATATCAGAGCAGAAATAGATGAAATAGAGACTAAAAAAACAATAGGAAAGATCAATGAAACTAAAAGCTGGCTCTTTGAAAATATAAACAAAATTGATAAACCTTTAGGAAGACTCATCAAGAAGAAAAGGGAGAGGGCCCCAATCAATAAAATCAGAAATGAAAAAGGAGAAGTTACAACCGACACGACAGAAATACAAAGGATCATAAGAGACTACTATGAGCAACTACACGCCAATAAAATGGACAACCTAGAAGGAATTGATGAATTCTTAGAAAGGTACAATCTTCCAAGACTGAATGAGGAAGACATAGAAAATATGAACAGACCAATTACCAGAACTGAAATTGAATCAGCAATTTAAAAATTCCCAACAAAGAAAAGTCCAGGACCTAATGGCTTCACAGGTGAATTCTACCGAACACTGAGAAGAGTTAACACCCATCCTTCTGAAACCATTCCAAAAATTTGCAGAGGAAGGAACACTTCTGAACTCATTCTAGGAGGCCACCATCACCCTGATACCAAAACCAGACAAAGATATTACAAAAAAGAAAACTACAGACCAATACCACTGATGAACATAGATGCAAAAATCCTCAACAAAATACTAGCAAACCGAATCCACTAATAAATTAAAAGGATCATACACCATAATCACGTGGGATTCATCCCAGGGATGCAAGGATTTTTCAATATCTGCAAATCCATCAGTGTGATACACCACATTAACAAACTGAAGAATAAAAACCATATGACCGGGCTTCCCTGGTGGCACAGTGGTTAAGAATCCACCTGCCATTGCAGGGGACACGGATTCGAGCCCTGGTCCAGGAAGATCCCACATGCCGCGAAGCAACTAAGCCCATGTGCCACAACTACTGAACCTGTGCTCTAGAGCCTGTGAGCCACAACTACTGAGCCCGCGTGCTACAACTACTGAAGCCTGTGCACCTAGAGCCCGTGCTCTGCAACAAAAGAGAAGCCACCGCAACGAGAAGCCCGCACACCGCAACAAAGAGTAGCCCCCGCTTGCTGCAACTAGAGAAAGCCCGCACTTTCAACACAGCCAAAAATAAATAAATAAAATAAATTTATTAAAAGAAAAACATATGATCATCTCGATAGATGCAGAAAAAGCTTTTGACAAATTTCAACACACATTTATGATAAAAACTCTCTAGAACGTGGGCACAGAGAGAACATACCTCAACACAATAAAGGCCATATATGACAAACCCACAGCTAACATTATACTCAATGGTGAAAAGCTGAAAGCATTTCCCCTAAGATCAGGAACAAGACAAGGATGTCCACTCTCGCACTTTTATTCAGCATAGTTTTGGAAGTCCTAGTCACGGCAAGCAGAGAAGAAAAAGAAATAAAACGAATCCAAATTGGAAAAGAAGAAGTAAGCTGTCCGCTTTTACAGATGACATGATACTATAAAATCCTAAAGTTGCTATCAGAAAACTACTAGAGCTCATCAATGAATTCGCTAAAGTTTCAGGATATGAAATTAATACACAGAAATCTGCTGCATTTCTACATACTAACAATGAAACATAAGAAAGACACATTAAGCAAACAATCCCATTCACCATTTAGAACTAATAAACGAGTTCAGCATGGTTGCAGGATAAAAGTTAAATATTAAAAAAACCAATTGTATTATTATATACCTGCAATTAACAAACTGAAAATGAAATTAAGAAAACCATTCTGGGGGAATTCTCTGGCAGTCCAGTGGTTAGGACTCTGCAATTCCACTGCAAGGGGGCATAAGTTAGATCCCTGGTTGGGGAACTAAGATCCCTCAAGTCAAGCAGCACAGCCAAAAACAAAATCAAAAACTAAAACAAAAGCAAAAGAAAACCATTCTGTTCACAACAGTCTCAAAAAAATTAAAATATTAATGTAAATTTAACATAAGAAGAGAAAAACTTCTACTCTGAAAGCTACAAAAAATTACTGCAAGAAATTAAAGTATATCTAAATAAATGGAAAACATCCCAAGTCCATGGACTTAACTGTTAAGAAAGCAATTCTCACCAAACTGATCACAGATTCAACACAATACCTATCAGAATCCTAGCTTATTTCTTAGTAGAAATTTTGCAAGCATATGGAATTGTAAAGGACCCAGAATAGCCAAGACAATCATGAAAAATAAGATAATGTTGGAGGACTCATACTTCCCAATTTTAACTCACAGAATGGGAGAATATATCAAAATCAAAATTTAGATAAGAATGTGTATCTAGAATACATAGAACTCTTAAAATTCAATAAAAAAGAGAAATAATCCAAATGAAAACCAGGCCAGGATCTGAATACACATTTCTCCAAGGATAATGCACAACTGGCCAATAAGCACACAGAAAGATGTTCAACATCATAATCATGAGGCAAATGCAAATCAAAATCAAAATGAGATACAAATTCACATCCACTAGAATAGATCCAATGAAAAAGTCAGATAATAAGTGTTGGTGAGTTTGTAGAGAAATTGAAATGCTCATACATTGCTACTGGGAATGTAAAATGGTGCAGCCACTTTGGAAAACAGTCTGACAACTCCTCAAATGATTAAATATAAAGTTATCACATGATCTAGGAATTCCATTCCTGGGTACGTACCCAAGACAAATGAAAACATACTGTTCATATAAAAACCTGTACATGAACATAAAAGCATTTATATTTTATAAATATAAAATCATTATTTTATAAAAGCATTATTCATAGTAGCCAAAAGGTGGAAACAACCAAATGTCCATCAACAAACGGATAAACAAAATGTGATACATACATACGATGAAATATTATTGAGCCATTAGAAGGAATAAAATAATGATACAAGCCCGTAACTTGGATGAACCTGAAAACATCATGCTGAGTTAAAAGAAGCCAGTCACAAAAGTCCACACATTAAATGATTCCATTTGTATTAAGGTCTAGAATAGGAAAATTTATAATAGAGACAAAGTAGATCAGTGGTTGACTTAGGGCTTGGGGGGAGGTGCGTGATGAGGAAACAGAGGGGTGATAGCGAAGGGGTATAGGGTTTCTTTCTGAGGTGATAAAAATGTTCTAAAATCAACTGTGTTGATGGTTGCACATATCTGTGAATAGGGTAAAAATCATTAAATGGTACACTTTAAGTGGGAGAATTATATATGTGCATTACATATCAAAAAAACTGTTGAAAAAATGTTCTATGATCATTTGAAAGGTTTTTTTAAAAAAGCATACAAACATTTATACACATCAACCTCATTATTTCCAGATGTTTCTCTAACGCTTTTTTTTTTTTTTTTAAATTTCATTTCCATGGTCTGTTATGGACTAAGTATGTGTGTTCAAGCTCCCTAGTGTTCTGTATTATCCATTTCTCCTTGAGGGTCCTCTAGGGCAGCGGTCCACAACTTTTTTGGCACCAGGGACCGGTGTCATGGAAGACAATTTTTCCACAGACGGGGGTGGGGGGTGGGGGGATGGTTCAGGCGGTAACATGAGGAATGGGGAGCAATAGGGAGCTGCAGGTGAAGTTTCGCTCGCTCGCCCGCCACTCACCTCCTCTGTGCAGCCTGGTCTAGAGTATGCTTCTGCAGGTTATGTTTCCATCTTTCTTTTCCAAGCTATGTCTCCTAGACTACCCACTGCAGAGTTGCAATGTTGTTTTTTCATCTTATACATTCTTTTTTGTGTGTGATAAACACAGAAGATTAAATTTACCATCTTAACCAATTTTTAAGCATACAGTTCAGCAGTGTTAAGTATGTTCACACTGTTGCACAACAGATCTCTAGAACATCTTCATCTTGCAACACTGAAACTCTATACCCAATAAACATTAATTTTCCCTCCTTTCTCTCCCCAGCCGTTGGCAGCCACTTTTCTACTTTGTTTCTAAGATTTTCACTATTTCAGATACTTCCTATAGGTGGAATATACAATGTTTATCTTTTTGTGACTGGCTTATTTCACTCAGCACAAGGTCCTTGAGATTCACCTAAGTTATAGCATGTGACAGGATTTTCTTTTTTTTAAGGCTGCATAACATTCTATTGTATATATATCACATTTTTATCCATTTATCCACACATATTTATCCATTCATCTGCTGATGGACATATCTTGATTATTGTGAGTAATGCTGCAATGAACATGGGTGTGCAGATATCTCTGAGATCCTGCTTTGAATTCCTTTGGATATACACCCAGAAGTGGGATTGCTGTATCATATCGTTATTCTATTTTTAATTTTTTAGGAACCTCCATACTGTTTTCCATAATGGCTGTGCCATTTTATATTTCCACCAACAGTGCACAAGGGTTCCAATTTCTCTACATCGTTGCCAACAACTGTTATTTTCTGTTCTTTTGATAGTACCCATCCTACTAGGTGTGCAGTAGTATCTCATTGTGGTTTTGATTTGCATTTCTCTGATGATTAGTGATATTAAGCATCTTTTCATATACTTGTCGGCCATTCATAAATACTCCCTGGAGAATTGTCTATTCGAGTCCTTTACCAATTTTTAAATTGGATTTCTTTGTTGTTGAGTTTTAGAAGTTCCATATATAATCTGGATATTCATCACTTATCATGATTTGCAAATACTTTCTCCTATTCCACAGGTTGTCTTTTAACTCTGTTGATTGTATCCTTTGAAGCAGAGTTTTAAATTCTGATATAGTATAATTTATTTATTTTTGCTTTTGTTGCCTATACTTTTGGTGTCATATCCAAGAAATCATTGCCAAATCCAATGTCATGAAGCTTTTCCCCCATGTTTTCTTCTAAGAGTTTTATAATTTTAGCTCTTCTGTTTGGATCTTTGATCCATTTTGAGTTAATTTTGTATATGGTAAAAGGTAATGGTCCCAATTAATTCTTTTGCACGTGGATATCCAGGTTTCCAACACCATCTGTTGAAGAGACTATTCTTTTCCTACTGTGTAGTCTTGGTGCCCTTATGGAAAATCATCCATCTAATACATTCTTGATGTTAGCAGCTGCACGAGGACTATTTTCAAAATACAGTATCCACAGATTAGCTTCTTGACTCCTTTCTTTTCTTATCTGGATACTGTTCTATATTCCTCTAAGACATAAAGTTTGACAGCTAGGTAGTAACGGCTTGTGTCCTATACAGTTTTCTTTTATGTTATTAGAGAAAGGGGGCCATGGGTAAACATAAATAGATTTGATCCTGGGTCTTTTTTATTGTAATTTTTAAAAAGTTTGTATTGAGGTTCTTTCTGTCTTTGTCACAGTCATCTGGAATGCCTTAAGCTTTCTGCTGTTTCAGTGTTGAGACATGATACTTCACTTCTAATACTATCAGCCTTGGGTATTTAATTGTAATTTTGTTTCTAAATTGCCAGTATCTTTTCCCAGAAGTAACAATTATCTTACAAATAAATACATACATTCACACAGACAGAGAAGCACTGAAGTGATATGCATAAGAAAGCAAAAAATAAAAAAATGGAACTCTGTTTAAATTGTGAGACTACAGTCTCATCAGAATTAAGTGGAAACACGTAGACACAGGCGTTTGCGTGTGCATGCTCTCTCTCTCTCACACCCCCTACCCCACTCCCCATTACCTGCAATATCTATTTGCAAGGATTTCTTCTCTTCGGGCCAGCCTTCCTTAGGAACTGTCCTCTTACTGTGGATCTCCTCTTTCTGTTCAGTGGCTTTAGTGTCTGGTAGACTAACAATCTTCGTGTCTTGTAGTTGAGCTGACTGCTCTGAAGCAGCAGCAGCACTGGAACCTAAGAGAGGAAAATCAAGATTCAGACAGGAAGCTGACAAAAATTATTTTAAAATACCTCTCAAGCATCTACTAGTGTGAGAAGATAGTTACGCTGGATAAACAGTGAGATGGATGCAGGACAGGAATAAAGACACAGACGTAGAGAACAGACTTGAGGACACGGGGAGGGGGAAGGGTAAGCTGGGACGAAGTGAGAGAGTGGCATGGACTTATATACACTACCAAATGTAAAATAGATAGCTAGTGGGAAGCAGCCACATAGCACAGGGAGATCAACTCAGTGCTATGTGACCACCTAGAGGGGTGGGATAGGGAGGGTGGGAGACACAAGAGGGAGGAGATACGGGGATATATGTATATGTATAGCTGATTCACTTTGTTATAAAGCAGAAACTAACACACCATTGTAAAGCAATTATACTCCAATAAAGATGTTTAAAACAAAAAAAAAGTGAGATGGAGGGCTTCCCTGGTGGCATAGTGGTTGAGAGTCCGCCTGCCGATGCAGGGGACACAGGTTCGTGCCCCGGTCCAGGAAGATCCCCTATGCCACAAAGCGGCTGGGCCCATGAGCCATGGCCGCTGAGCCTGCACGTCCGGAGCCTGTGCTCCGCAACGGAGAGGCCACAACAGTGAGAGGTCCGCGTACCGCAAAAAAAAAAAAAAAAAGAGATGGAAAGAGAAAAGCATTTTGGGCAAAGGTGACTACATATGAAAAAAATGGAATCAGGAAAGCAACTGAACATCTAAGAAACAGTGCAAGTATATAATTTATTAGATTATAGAATTTGTAAGGAAAAGAGAGAAAAAATAGCATTTGAAAAGTTCTTTGGGAGCCCATTCTACTGTTCTGAAAGACTAGGCTAAAAAATTTAGTTTTCATTCTTTTTTCTTTTTGCGCGGGCTTCTCATTGTGGTGGCTTCTCTTGCTGCGGAGCACAGGAGGGCTCGAACCCGTGTCCCCTGCTTTGGCAGGAGGATTCTTAACCACTGCACCACCAGCGAAGTCCTAGTTTTTATTTTCAAGGGCAATGAAAACTTTTTGATGAGGAAATTAACATGATCAAAACTTTTTCTGAAGCATTTGTTTAAAAACAGCAAAAAAGCTGGTAAGTTTTCAAATACAATATTTGCCTAGAATACAATATAACTTCTGAAAAAGAATCAATACACAAAAAAGAGAAGTGGCTAATTATACTCTAAAATATGTTTCTATTTATACTTGTGGCAGACTACCAGCTGTCCTCTGAAATACATTTTCCTTTTCCTCTAAAATAGAACCTGACTTATCTGGGCATACCATAATAGAGATTATATTTCCCAGCCTCCCGAGCAACATAGGTTGGTGTGACCATGTGAATAAGTCTGGCCAATAGGATGGAAGGGGAATGGTACATTTAACTTTTGAGAAGTATTTAAAGGAAGAAATACACTTTTTTCTTTATCCTTTTTTTTTTTTGTGGTACGCAGGCCTCTCACTGCTGTGGCCTCTCCCATTGCGGAGCACAGGCTCCGGACGCACAGGCTCAGCGGCCACGGCTCACCGGCCCAGCCGCTCCGCAGCATGTGGGATCCTCCCGGACCGGGGCACGAACCTGTGTCCCCTGCATCGGCAGGCGGACTCCCAACCACTGCGCCACCAGGGAAGCCCTCTTTTTCCTTTGTTTTCCTTTTTGCTGGCTGGAATACGTGTCTGACAACTACAGCATGAGAATGGAGGCTAAAATGTTGAAGCAAAAGGAGAGAAAGAGCTTTGTTCCCTGATACTCTTTTCTGTCTTGTTTAAGCCAATGTCATTTTGTTTTTGTTTTCATCTCTCAGAGCCAAAACTATCCTAAACGAAACACACTTTTACAGGCATTTTTAATCAGCACAGTCCTACCAAAGTAAATTAACTGGGAAGGTAGTTAGGAAGTAAACAAGCTAAATTCCTGAAGAACAAAGGCCTATATAAAACAATTTTATTAGAGAATTAGCATCTCATGGCAACAAATGTTTTTATCAGTAGAGTTTTTAAAAGTCCATTATGTGAATTTCTGGCAATGCGATTAATTTGTGTATAATATTCATAAAGTTCTCCAAAAATATCTCAAGAAGCTTTAAAAATGTTAGTTTTACCTGCCAGTGTACATCAAAAGTTGCAGCTAACATCCTATTTCACATATGAACAAGATGGAGGGTTGAAGAGAGCAAGAATATATAATATTTTTCTATTTATATTCATTTTAGAAGGTCAGAATAAAACAATAGGCAGATGATTCAGTTCCACTACCTGTAATGTCTTTCTGCAAGGGTTCTTTTTCTTCAGATCGAGAAGCCTCGGTCACTGCCCTTTCACTGTAGATCTCCTTTTTCTGGTTTTTGTCTGAGAGGTCCTCATCCCCAGTGATAAGAACTTGAACTTGAGCATCTGGAATAATGATGTCATTTGATCCCAGGGAGAAGGAAAAGATAACACAAGCAAGTAATCCACCCCTTCCACCCCAAACAAAAACCAAAACAAAAACCTCTTTATATATTAGGAAAAAAAGCATCTCTTAGGCTCAACCATGTAAAAGCTGTGACAGTTTTAAGGACTTTATAACATATGACAGTTTTGGGGGGTTTGGAAAGTTCTCCATATTTTTCTGTGTACAATCACTTTAAACAAAATCTGTTCTTTGCTGTTTTGATGCAACAGTTAAAAAAAAAAAAAACCAGATCAGGTATCTTTCAAAGTAGCAAAGTACATCTGAACAAGACTTTTTTTTTGTCACTTAGGGGGCAAATTTTTGTCACTTAGGGGGCAAATTTTGATATTTCATATAATCCTAGAAAAGCATCTATATCATCTAGATTTTTTATATAGTACTTATATAATTCTTTAAAATCTCCTGAGGTTAAATTTGTCTAATGCTTTCTATTTTCTTTCTGTTTTTCTTGGTCATACTTGCTAGAGATTTATCTACCTTATTGGTCTTTTAAAATCAGCTCTTTTCTTTTCTTTTTTTTTTTGTGGTACGCGGGCCTCTCACTGTTGTGCCCTCTCCCATTGTGAAGCACAGGCTCCGGACGCGCAGGCTCAGTGGCCATGGCTCACGGGCCCAGCCGCTCCACGGCATGTGGGATCTTCCCAGACCGGGGCACAAACCCATGTCCCCTGCATCGGCAGGTGGACTCTCAACCACTGCGCCACCAGGGAAGCTTTCTTTTCTTTTTTATTGTATGAGAAAACGCAAGTGCAAAATAATAATGTTGGTAAATAAATTAAAAATCACCAATACAACAACTAGGATACAGTTATCAAGCAGTTAATACGGTTATATGTTTTTTACAATGGATTGACAAGAGATTCATTTCCTATCTCTAAGAATGAATATTTTTCAACAAAGCAGTCAGAAAGGCAATAGAGATTACGAAAAACAACATAATGAACACCAATGTGTCTACTATAGAGCTTAAGAAATAAGATAAAACATTACAGATATAATGATAATGATACCCTGTGTAAAGCCTCAATGATACCATTCTCTCTTTTCAGTAGCAACCTTAAGCTCAATTTAGAGTTCGTCAATCTCAAAGATGTTCTTGAACATTTTACTATACAGTGCTGCATGTATTAGTCAACAATGTACTGGATGGTTTTGCGTGTCTTTAAACTTTATATAAAGGGTATAATACTCTGTGTACCTTTAAATAACTTGCCTTTTACACTCAGTATTACGACTGGGGGATTTACTCATAGTGACTCTAATTAACTCATTCTCAGTGTTATGTAGAATTCTATGGAATTAATATATCAATTTTCACCTGTCTGTAAACTTTAGGCTATTTCTAATTTTCTTTTTAGAATCTCTAATTTTTTAATACTGAAAAGCATTAATGAACATTACTATAAAATTTCTTTGTAGGTTGTATGAGTTTCAAATATCTTCTCTCAGTCTGTGTCTTGTCTTTGAATTATTTATGATGTCTTTCGGTGCACAAAATTTTTCATTTTAATAATACCACTTATTTTCTTTTTCCTTCACGGTCTGTGCTTTGTGTGTCTTATTTAAGAAATCATTCTTTCATGGTCAAAGGTCATCTGAATTCTAAAAGCTTAAAGTTTTCTTTTTACATTTATTATCATTTGGACTACATTTTTGTTTAATGTGCAGCAGGGATCTATCTGATTTTATTTTTTCTTACATATATAATCAATGGTCCAAACACTATTGAATAGTTCACCCTTTCTCCAGGATTGTTATGTCATCTGTATCATATATTAGTTTCCACATTCATGGGTGTGTTTCTGGGTCAACATGTTGTTCCACTTTTCTTTGTTTATTCCTTTGCAAGTGAGGTCTTAAACATATATATTATATATATATATAAATTATATATAAATTTTATATATGTGTACACACACACACACACACACACACGTCTTTTGATGTCTGGTATAGCAAGTTCCCTTACCTTATTCTTTAAATATACTTCTTGAATTTCCAAAAAATTTTGGAATCAGCCTGTCAAGTTCTATGAAAAAATCTACTGGAATTTTGAGTAGCAATTCATTGAATTTATTTAAGTCTTCCTTAATATATTTCAATGAAGCTTTATCATTTTCTCTAGTTTTTCATGTCCTTTGTTAGATTCATTTCTAAGTACTTATTTTTGTTGTTTTTTAAAAAAGTATCTTAAAAAATCTTTTGCATTATGTATCAGAAGACATGTATCAAAAAATGCACAGAGAACTCAGTTAATTGTTAAAAAGTGAACATGTACCCAGGTAAAAAAAAAAAAATCTGCCTATATAACCCTATATGCTCTCCCCTCATTCTTTCAATCTCCCTCAGGCTGAGCATAACACCCCATTTTAAATGCAACAAATTACTTATATATCTGAACTTTATATAAATGGAATAATATAGCACATAGCCTTTATGTCTTGCTTTCTTCTCTTACATTATATTTGTCAGATTCGTTAAGTGTTAAAACATATATTTGTCTTTTACTCAGTCTCATTTACTGGTTACTATTCAACAGTGTTAATATGGTACAATTCATTCATACTACTGGAAAAATAATGGCATAATAAATATAAAAATAATGGCATCAGGGTAATTGCCAGTTTGGAGCTATTACAAAAACTGCTGTAAAGAATATTCATGTGGCAGAGGAGACACCGCCGCAGTTGCCGCCACCTCCAGGATTTCTGGTTCTTTTCTCTTCGCCTTAAATTCGGGTGTCTTTTATGAATAATCAAAAGCAGCAAAAGGCAACGCTATCAGGCCAGCATTTTAAAACCAGAAAAAGAGATGAAAAAGAGAGGTTTGACCCTACTCAGTTTCAAGACTGTATTATTCAAGGCTTAACTGAAACTGGTACTGATTTGGAAGCAGTAGCAAAGTTTCTTGATGCTTCTGGAGCAAAACTTGATTATCGCCGATATGCAGAAACACTCTTTGACATTCTGGTGGCCGGTGGAATGCTGGCCCCAGGTGGTACACTGGCAGATGACATGATGCGTACAGATGTTAGTGTGTTTGCAGCAAAAGAGGACCTAGAGACCATGCAAGCATTTGCTCAGGTTTTTAACAAGTTAATCAGGTGCTACAAATACCTGGAGAAAAGTTTTGAAGATGGAAGTTAAAAAGCTGCTGCTGTTCTTAAAGGGTTTTTCAGAGTCGGAGAGGAACAAGCTGGCTATGTTGACTGGTGTTCTTCTGGCTAATGGAACACTTAATGCATCCATTCTTAATAGCCTTTATCATGAGAATTTGGTTAAAGAAGGGGTTTCAGCAGCTTTTGCTGTAAAGCTCTTTAAATCATGGATAAATGAAAAAGATATCAATGCAGTAGCTCCAAGTCTTCGGAAAGTGAGCATGGATAACAGACTGATGGAACTTTTTCCTGCCAATAACCAAAGCGTTGAACACTTCACAAAGTATTTTACTGAGGCAGGCTTGAAAGAGCTTTCACAGTATGTTTGCAATCAGCAAACCATAGGAGCTCGTAAGGAACTCCAGAAAGAACTTCAAGAACAGATGTCCCGTGGTGATCCATTTAAGGATACAATTTTGTATGTCAAGGAGGAGATGAAGAAAAACAACATCCCAGAACCAGCTGTCACTGGAATAGTATGGTCCAGTGTAATGAGCACCGTGGAATGGAACAAAAAAGAGGAGCTTGTAGCAGAGCAAGCCATCAAGCACTTGAAGCAATACAGCCCTCTACTTGCTGCCTTTACAACTCAAGGTCAGTCTGCGCTGATTCTGTTACTGAAGATTCAGGAGTATTGCTATGACAACATTCATTTCATGAAAGCCTCCCAGAAAATAGTGGTGCTTTTTTATAAAGCTGAAGTTCTGAGTGAAGAACCCATTCTGAAGTGGTATAAAGATGCACATGTTGCCAAGGGGAAAAGTGTCTTCCTTGAACAAATGAAAAAGTTTGTAGAGCGGCTCAAAAATGCTGAAGAAGAATCTGAGTCTGAAGCTGAAGGAGGTGACTGAATTTGAAACTACACCCTCAGTAAAGCAAACAGGAGTTGTAGATAAAATATCATGTCTCCTGTGTCCTGGTTCTTACATCTTCCTACCTCCCTATATCAAGCACGATATAAGGGCTTTCATGGCAAATTTTAACTGTTTCTACGGTTACTGGAAATGTTGGATTTAGTTTCTGAAACCATGTTTTAAGTAGCTACAGGAGCTATAGATTTGAATTTAATGTTGCATTAGTCTTTTCACTTATATTCTACCTCCTGTATTTTCTACTGTAATAATGTAATTTAAGGCCTTCCACAATGAACAGTTCACTTTTCCCCTGGGTTTTCTATATCAACAGTTTTCAAGATATGATTTGGTTAAAAATAATTTGTTATAAAAATTGTTTGCAAATTAAACTGTAAAAGTAAAAAAAAAAAAAATAATATTCATGTATGTCTTGGTGCTCACGCACATCCTTTCCTGTGGAGTATATAGTTAGGAACAGAACTGCTCTGTTATGCTTTTGTGTAACTTAGTAGATAATGGCAAATTGCTTTCCAAGGTCACTCTACCAATTTACATTCTTACCAGCAGTGAATAAGTACTGTTTGTTCTATGTTCTTACCAACACAGTATTAACTTTTTCATTTCAGCCATTTTAATGGGTATGCAGAGATATCTTACTGTGGTCTTAATTTGCAATTCCCTGTTGATGAATTAAGTTGAATATTTTGCATACGTTCATTGGCTACTGGATAGTCTCTTTTATAAAAAGTACCTATTCAAGCCTTCTGTCCTTTTTAAAAATTGGATTGCCTAACTTTTTCATACTATTTGTATGAGTTCTTTTTATATTCTGGATAGAAGTCCTTTATGAGATATGTATTGCAAATATCTTCCCCACTCTGTGGCTTGCCTTTTACTCTTTTATTTGGTGTTTAATTAATAGAATCCCTTAATTTAATGTGGCATATCTGTCAGTTTTTTTTTTTATGGCTACTATTTTTTGGGGGTGGGGATCCAATTTAATAAATGTTTTGCCATTCCAAGATTGTGAGGACATACTCCTCTGTATTTTCTTGCAGAAGACTGACCTATCCATCTATCTATGCCTTTCATATTTAAATCTGAAGTATAAAGAATTGATTTTGGTGTACAGTGTAATGTAGGGGGGTCATAGTTCTATTTTTTTCCTAACATCCAATTTACCTAACATCATTTTACTGAAAAGATCATCTTTTCCCCCACCATACTGCAGTGGTACCTTTACTGTAAATCAGGTGTCCATATATGTGAATCTGGAGTATTCTCTTCTATGGTCAGCCTATTTATTCTTGTGCCAACATCACACTGTCTTAATTACTAAAGTTTCATAATAAGTTTTGATACTTGGTAGTGTAAACCTTCTAGAATCTTTTTCAATTTTTTATTATTTGTATTTAAGGGTGTAACGTTACCCCTAATCACTTTGGCTATCTTCTATACATTTTGATAGCAGAATTTTATTATTATTTAGTTTTAAATATATTGTAACTTCCAGTATGACTTTAACTTCTGAGTTACTTAGAATTACATTTTTAAATTTTCAAATACATGTTTATTATATTAGTATATATATATAATATTTACATATTAGGTATATTAGTTTCCTAGGGCTGCCACAATAAATTACTACAAACTGAGTGGCTTAAAACAAAATAAATTTATTCTCCCACAGATCTGGAGTTTAGAAGTCGAAATCAAAGTGTCAGCAGGAACATGGTCTCTCAAAAGTCTATCTGGGAGAATCTTTCCTTGTCTCTTCCAGCTTCTAGTGACCCCTAGTGCTCCTGGCTTCGGACAGCATAATTCCAATCTCTGCTCCTGTCTTCACATGGCCTCCTCTCCTCTTTTTATAAGTACACTAATCATTGGATTTAAGGCCCACCCTACATCCAGGATGATATAACCTAGAGATCTTTAACTAATGACATTTGCAAAGACCCTATGTCCAAATAACAGCACATTCTGAAGTTTCCTGTGGACATGAATTTTGGGGGGATTACTACTTAACCCATAAAACAGATTTTTGTTTCATTTTGTTATTCCATGTTTTTATTGTTGAGTTCTACTTTAGCTACACTGTAGTCAAAGAAGCTGTTCTGTTTGAACATCAATTCTTCAAAACCAACAGCTTCATCAATTTTTCTAAGTGTTCCGTGTGTTCTTAAAAAAATGAGAAGTTCTCTATAGTAAGTCAAACTTTTAAATTCCATTTTTAAATCTTGTCTACTTTAATTTTCTTTCCTGGTCTCTCACTTTCTGATAGATATGTATTGTTGGGTTTACCTATATTTTCCTGTCATTTTTCCTGCATACAAGTTTGAGTAAAAGAAAATAAACTCAAATTTTATCTTATTGGTATATTTGAGACTTTTGTTATTATGAGGTAAACTCATAATATATATTAATATTTTTTGGCCTGGAATTTTATTTTGTCAATATTAACATTGCTCATTAGCTTTATTTTAGTTAGTATTTGCCAAATATATCATTTTCCATCTCTTCCATGTTTTGGGAGGTAAGGCAAAATAAACTGTAATCTAATCAAAAGAACATATACAAATGGTTTTGAAAGTCAAATAGTTCCAGTAAACTTATAACAGAAATCAACAGTTTTCAAATACCACCAATTTATTTAGCCATTTCTTCTAGTATCACTATCCTTGTTTCCAAATAACATGCCTTTATATTGCTGTATCCTTTTTAGTTCCAGAAATTATTTTTTTATTTCCTTCTATGATCAACATGGATTTACCTTTTATAGAACTTTCCTGTCACACCCATATTCCCTCAATCTATCTTCTGAAAAGTTTTAGCCCTATATTAATGTTCATTGTTTATATATTATGTAAATTGTAGTCATGATGATTAAATCAATATTCAGTGATTGTGTTATGTTTCTATTATTCAGTTAAACCAACTAGTATACTGTAATCACATTTATTTTCTTTTACAAAGTTTTGCTTTTACTGAGGAGTTAATAATTGCCTATTTTTGCATTTGCTATGTTTCTATATACCAATCCCTACATCATCCTCATAAATGTAAATAGAATTGAAAATCTCTTCTAAATACAGTCAACTACATAAGGTATTCTATCAACTCGACCTTTTTCTTACAGTCCTCAATCTGAACTTGTTCTAGATCTTCTGTACCACTGCTGCAATGGCAATTCCTTTCCCCCCTCTTCTATGTTGGCCCCATTTCCTCCATCCCATGTTTTCCTTTAAAAAAAATTAAATCTACTCCTTCATTTTATTTAGTGAAATAATTTTCCCTCAGAATTTCAAGGCATTACTCCTTTGGTTTCTAGTTCCATGTATTATTTTTGAAAAGCTTAATGTCAGTCTAATTTGCATTTCTTTATATGGTACCTGTTTTCTTTCTGGAAGCTTTCAGAATCTCTTTCCTTGCCAGTGTTTCAAAATTTCAAGGTCATGTGCCTTGGTGTGGATTTTTATGTACATGACAATTCCTATTAGCATGGAAATTCATATCCTTCAGTTTTGGAATTTATTCCTATACTAGTCCTTTGAGTTCTTCTTTTCTATCTTCTCTACTATCTCTATGGAACATCTGTTTTTGATGTTGACCCTCTGGGGCCAATCTTGAATTTTTTTTCATTTTCCCTTCTTTTTATGTTGTTTCCTAACAGATTTCCTCACTTTTATATTCCAATCCTTCTACTGAGATTTTTACTTCTGATATATTTAATGGGCTCACTTAGCTATTATACAGAAGTCACTATTCAATTTTCCCCAGCAAGTATCTTCCCCCTATTCTTCTAAATCCTTTAAAGTGAGAGGCTCTGAGGCTGGGCTTCTCCAAACGGTGAAATAAGAGGACTTCTCCTTAGGATGTTAAGTCTGGAAATAGACCAACAATAATAGTAGCAGTGGACCCACATAACAAGTGGGAAGTTATAGGGGTCCCTCAGTGAACAAAGCCCAACTTATTTCACACACATCATCCTTACCAAATGCAAACCAGAGGTGAGTTATATTTGGTAAGTTCATTGTGCAGACTTCTGATGGAGTTCCCTTAGTCTATCACTTTGTTCCCTGCCAATTTTTCTATATCCACCTCCTTCTCAATTGTCTGACAGTGGGATCACAGGGTTATCTATATGTACCAAATTACCACTAATATATAGCTTGTATATGAGAGTTTTCATTTATGAACTACATTTTGCAAAAATATTTGCCTTTCTATTTACTTGGCAGCCTCAACGTTAACTGGCAGATGTACTTCTTTTATCTTATTTCAAAAGACTTCAAAATGCTTTTCAGTGCAACAAAAAGTTATCTGGAAGAATAAATGTGTGCACTTTAGCAAGCAGCCTTTCATTCGGTTTCCTCATAAAAGCATTAACAACATCACATGAAGTCATTAACACTATGCCAAAACTGGAACATAGAGCCAGCCTATGTTTGAATACTGCCCCGGGATCAGTAGGTCCTATTTGCCTAATAGCTATGCACAGGAATAAAAAACTGTAAATGCAACAAAGCAACACATGCAAGTATACATGTAGAAATTTCAGTGGCTCCTGGAATTTTTATTTAATAAATACTACTGTGCATCAGTTAAAGAAGCACAATGTCAGGGATGCAAAGGAAAAACAATCATGCAGATTCCTAAAGATTAAAAGCTTTTATAAAACAGTGGGACCTATATCTGGGGGCAAGGATGAAAATTCAAATACCCACAGTCACCAGACTGACAAGGTAGATGTATGAAGTGGATTGAGTCCGAGACTCGTGGGGACTGAAGCAAACAGGAGAATGTATGTCCTCTCTGCAGAGGACAACCATGCCTCAGGGTCAACTGATAACTGCCATGGAATAATACAAGTTGAGTGCCACTACATATTCTGACTTCTCAAGGGAAGCCCCAAATCTTATTTTTAGATGTTGGCAGCAAAATTTTTAAAAATTTAAAACACCATGTGAGCCATACACTTTCCTGCAGAATCTAACCTATGAGACATTAGTTTGTACCATCTGACAGATAAATTCATGAGGCATTTTAATCAAGATTTTCTATGAATTTTAGTCTTTAAAACATACTTAAATGGATACTATTTCATTTCAAAAGTTGCAATATATTTCCCATAGTGAAAATAAAGTCTACAGTTTTCAAAAATCTAAAGCATTTAAAAAGATTTTATATTTTCCTTCTTGTACATATCCAATAAAACAGCTAGGAGAAAAGTTTCCATTAACAAAGCAGAAAAAAAAGAAAGCCTGAACAATACTCTCATTTAAGATGAACAGGAAAAAAAAAGGCCACAGAGGGCTTCCCTGGTGGCACAGTGGTTGAGAATCTGCCTGCCAATGCAGGGGACACGGGTTCGAGCCCTGGTCTGGGAAGATCCCACATGCCGCGGAGCAACTGGGCCCGTGAGCCACAACTACTGAGCCTGCGCATCTGGAGCCTGTGCTCCGCAACAAGAGAGGTCGCGATACTGAGAGGCCCATGCACCGCAATGAAGAGTGCCCCCACTCGCCGCAACTAGAGAAAGCCCTCGCACAGAAACGAAGACCCACACAGCCAAAAATAAATAAAGAAATAAAGAAAGAAAGAAAGAAGTTCCTTTTTAAAAAAAAAAAGGCCACAGAATACACAAAGCCAATCCAGTCACCTGCATTATCTTTCTGAAAGGGTTTCTTCCCCATTGACAAGGATGCCTTAGTTACCACCCTCTTACTGTAGATTCCCTCTTTATGTTTAATGTTAACAGTGTCTGCCAGGTCATCATCCCTTGTGCCTAGCACCTGAGCCGGGAAGTCTGGAGCAATGGCATCATTGGATCCTACAGAAAAATGGAAAAGTAGTACAGTTAACACAAGTACAGATTGAAGAAAGACAAAAAATTTACCTCTTAAACCACTTCTATAAAAAAGGCACTACCAAAAAAAAAAAAAAAAAAAGGCACTACCATGGGAGTGTTACAGGGTAATCAGGAGACATCAGTCAAACTGAAGCTGTCAGAAATGTACAATATTGCAACAATATACTGGAGAAGCAAATGACATAAGAGGAGACATATAAATTAGAAGGGAGACAATTTCTGGTTCAGGAACATTTTCAGAGGAGGAGAAAATAGTTTGTACCTTGGAAAATAAGTAGGCTTTTTGAAATATGGAGAGGAAGAAACAAAGGTATTTTAGGTAGAGGTTACAGCATTAGCAAAGACCAGGAAGCAGGAAAACAGATTAAACAAAAAAATCAGATACTTTTGTGGTCAGACCGTATTATGGACTACATTAAAGACAGTGGTGGGAGATATTAAAAATTGTTTGGGGTCTTCCCTGGTGGCGCAGTGGTTGAGAGTCCGCCTGCCGATGCAGGGAACATGGGTTCGTGCCCCGGTCCGGGAAGATCCCACATGCCGCGGAGCGGCTGGGCCCGTGAGCCATGGCCGCTGAGCCTGCGCGTCCGGAGCCTGTGCTCCGCAACGGGAAAGGCCACAACAGTGAGAGGCCCGCGTACCACAAAAAAATAAAAATAAAAAATTGTTTGGGACAAAATTCAGCAGGGCATGGAATCCCAAGCTATAGGGGTAAAGAGTGTAAATTTTACCGTACATGAAATGCAACATCATTAAGGATTTTTTAATAAAGGGAACTTCAATCAGTTACATTTTAGGAAGCTTAATCTGACAATAATACAAAAGACAAAACATTGTAAGGAAAATTTTATGTGATAAAGTAAATACAAGATTTGAAAGTAACTTTATTTTCTTTAAAATATATTTCAATATTCTTAAAACCACTAATATAGGAACTGATAAGAGAAGTTTATCCATGTCACATATAAGAGGCAAAAGAACATCTCTGGATGTACAAGAGTTTATAGTAACTATAGAATTATCTTCTACAAAGATGCTTTTCTTTCTTAACTGGTACTCCATACTTCATGCATTTTCTAAGCACCTAAAATGTGTATGGCAATAAAAGCTGGGTAAGTATCAGTTCATTTGTACAGTATAAATATAAATAAGTCATGAGTTATATTTCAGGACAGATTGCAAGGATCCTATTAAGCCTTCCGGGTCATATGTACACTGAGCTTTTCTTTGCTTCCGTGGCATCACGTTCTTTTATTTGCTCCCTACCTCTCTGGTAAATCCTTAGTGTCCTTTCTTCCAACAAATCTCTCAATGCTGGAGTTCCTCAAGGGGTCAGAACTGGGTTCTCTTCTCTTCCTGGATGAACTCATTGATCATCAATATATGGAACACTACATGTGGATGACCAACAAATATATATATCTAGCTGGAACCTGTTTTCTGAGCTTCAGATTCTAGCATTCAGGACACAGCTAGCCTCTAAAGCATTTGGAGGAAAAATTAGAAAAAGATGTCCCTTCCTCATAAAAAAAAATTTTATTTTATATATTATGATACAACACAAACAACTATACGTGAGGGTCTCTTCACCACCTCCCTTTATTCTCCAAAAGAGGTGATTATGTCAGGTTCAGAGTTAGGTAAGGAAGAATAATTAAGTTCCTGAGAGCAGTGCATGGATGTACAAGAGAATCAACCTCCTTGGAGCTGAGAGGCAGTTGAAAGAGAGTGTAGCCACACATATGTGTATATGCCATTGAATGTATGTGTACTTATTTTCCTGCATCTGTGCACAGCTGCAGAATGTGTGAAGATTTACGTTTCAGGCAGGAAGAGAGTTAACATTATTGCTCCAGAACTCTAACAGGAGATTTGGAATCTTCACACCTGGGTGTTTTCATAAAAAATGGCATATGTTTATGACGTGAACAGAGCCACCTTCTAGATAGTGCCCTTGCATACAAACTCAACTGTAAACATTCAACTTACATTTAATTGCAGGTTTAACATCTCTACATGGATGTGGAACAGAAATCTCATTTTTAACATGTCCAAAGCAGATATTTTAACCATCTTCTCCAAATCTGCTTCTTCCTCAGGCTTCTCCATCTCAGTAAATGGCACCTTTATTTACCCAGTTGCTTATTCTAGAAAACTAGAACTCATTTTTTTTTCACCTCCTTCTCCCTTACTCTCCATATTCTACTACCAAGTCCAGGAAGAACTATTTCCTAAAAATAAGTTGAATGTGTCCACTTCTCTCCATCTCTGTCACCATCACTCTAATCCTAGGTGCTACCACTTCTGACACTAATTACTGCAACAGCCTTCAGCTAACTGGTATCCTCACTTCTACTTCTTGACCCTCCCTTCACCTGGGCTCCTTGCCTTTCCATCCACAAGCTATTCTCCATATAGCAGCCTGAAAAAAATTTACAAATGTAAATCAAACCACAGTTGCCTACTAGAAGAAAGTTCAAATGCCTTAATATGGTTTACACAACCCTGGATCATCTTGAACCTACCTATCTTTAACCCTATCTAGCCACAGCTCTGCTCTACCCACACTGCCTTCTTCTCACTTGTCAAATGCATCAAACTTTCCGGTTTCTGGAGCTCCTCCCATTCTGTTCCCTTCCGCCAGAACACTCTCACTCCCCACTCTCTGCCTGCCTAACTTACCTATATCCTCTAGATCTCAGCTCAAAAGTTTCTTCTTTGGAAAGGCCTTCAAGGGCTCCTAAAACTAAACTGGATCCTTTTACTCTCTTAAAACTCTTCTTTATTTTCCTAACTCGTCATTTGTAATTATGTACTTATTTGTATCTATTTGTTAATATGTGTCTCTCCACTTGAACATGATCATATGGGGCATGTTTATTTTGCACAGCGGTATAAATGTAGCACCTAGCACAGTATCTGCCAGAAACACGGTAAGAACATTAATACTTTTTTGGTTGAAGAAAAAATGAACATAAGCTGAAAGTTTCTGTGACCTTAAAAAAAAAATAACCTGGTCATTGCAGAAAATTCAGAAAAGTAAGCAGAAAACAAACAAACCAAAAAACTCGACCATACTTTGGTTATAGATCCTTCTAAATGAATATATAGTGGGATCAAAATGTATATACTTTCAGTATCTTTTTTTCCCACCCAAATAGAGATATATTTTATTTAAATGGAATTTAAAGTCAGCATATAAAGTGAAAAAACATGCAGGGTCAAAATCATCCTTGAAGGTTGAAATTGATATCTTGTCTGCTCAATAAATCCATCAGAGTCCACTTTTTCCCCCTGGCTTGTAACAAATCACTGTGCCTGCATCTAAGCACCTGATGAAGTACCTGACTTGTGTTTAGAGACCACATTGTACTAAAAACACTTAAACTCTAGAATCATACTCAGGGAAGCAAGTTAAAAGATGCTTAAACTATAAAAGTCAAATGCTGACAATGAACTTCGAGAACTGAGGTTTCCCACCTCTCATTTCAAACTCTCTCATGATAATATGCTGATAAGAGTGTGGAGGGTACAACACACTTGTACTTTTAAGATTCATTCTCCTCTTCTCTTTTTGTTAAATACGTGTAATTGAACTTTTTAAAATGCATGTGTGACATAATGCCAACGTACGCCAAAATTACTCATCATAGTTAAAGATATTTCATCGTAATCCATTCATCTGACTTATTTATGCTATCGTAAGTTTCTTGTTTCCTGTATTTTTTTGGCTGCGTTGGGTCTTTGTTGCTGTGTGTGGGCTTTCTCTAGTTGCGGCAAGCAGGGGCTACTCTTCCTTGTGGTGCGCGGGCTTCTCATTGCAGTGGCTTCTCTTGTTGCGGAGCATGGGCTCTAGGCTCGCGGGCTTCAGTAGTCGTGGCATGAGGGCTCAGTAGCTGTGGTGCATGGACTTAGCTACTCCATGGCATGTGGGATCTTCCTGGACCAGGGCTTGAACCCGTGTTCCTTGCGATGGCAGGCAGATTCTTAACCACTGAGCCACCATGGAAGCCCCTCTTGTTTCCTGTTCTTGTTCTATGTTATTTTGCTAATTTTATATACTCAACAATAATTTGGAAGACAGATATCTAGTTTTAAAATTCTTTTAGAGGTTTTTTTCTGGTAGCTTTTTTCCATTGTAGTAAAATATACATAAAATTTACTATTTTAAATATTTTTAAGTATACAAGTTAAGGCATTAAGTATATTCACATTGTTGTGCAATCATCACACCATCAATCTCCAGAATTAACTCATTTTCCCAAATGGAAACTCTGTACCTTTTAAACAATGACTTTTGTTATTGTTTTTTTTCTTTTTTTTCTTTTCCTCCTCCTCCAAGCCTTTTGTGACTGGCTTGTATTACTTAGCACAATGCCTTCAAAGTCCATCCACAGTGTAGCACGTGTCAGAAATTCACTCCGTTTTAAGGCTGAATAATATTCTATTGTATGTATGTATCACATTGTATTGATCCATTCATCAGTTCGTAGACATCTGGATTGTTCTCACCCTTTGGCTATTGTTAATAATGCTGCTATGAACCTGGCTGTTCAAAATCTGTTCAAATCCCTGCTTTCAATTCTTTTGGGTATATACTTAGAAGCAGAATTGCTAGATCATATAGTAATTCTATGCTTAATTTTTTGAGGAACCACTACACTGTTTTCCACAGTGGCTATACCATTTTACATTCCCACCAGCAATACACAAGAGTTCCAATTTCACCATATCCCTGCTAACCCTTGCTCTTATTTCATAAAAGCCATCCTAATGGGTATGAAGTGGTATCTCTTTGTAGTTTTTATTTGCATTTCCTTCATGACTAATGATGTAAAACATCTTTTCACGTTCTTTTTGGCCATCTGTATCTTTCCTGGAGAAATGTCTCTTCAGATTCTGTGCTCATTTAAAACTTAGATTGCTTTTTGCTGTTGAACTGTAAGAGTTCTTCATATATTATGGATAGTCATCTCTCATCAGATATATGAATTGCAAATGTTTTTCCCAATTCTGTGAGCAACCTTTTTACTATGTTGATAGTGTTTTTTTTGGTGCACACAAGTTTTAAATTTTAATCAAGTCCAATTTATTTTTTATGAAAACTTCTTTAACCTATCTGATTACCAAGTCATGAATAAAATGACAGCTCTTTAGTCAAAAAGACAAAAAATACAATTGTTTTTTCTTTTCATGCCTCTCATTCCAAAATTAACTTTTGGCATTTTTTTTTCCCACTTTGTAACTAAATTTTCTATTTAGATGAGTGTTGTGTTAAACTGACTTCAAAGTTCACCACTGATCACTTTCAGCACTGCTTCATTTCTCTGTAATGAATTCTTCATTTTGATTCATCTCTTCAGCTGGGTGAGTCTTCAAGTGAATTTTTCAAGAAGGTACAGAGGTTGAATATACTTTCTAGCTGCTGTGTACTTGTGAAAATGTCTCTTCATTGTCATACTGCTTAATGAAAATGCACTGGGTCCATAAATCCTTGAATTTTCCCAATAAATACAGATTTGGTTCCATTATTTTTACATTTAGTATTTTAAATAAGCCTGATATCAGAATAAATTTTGTTCTAACTTTTTTTTTAATTGTATATTTATGGGATTTTTTTCTTTTTTTCTTTTTCTTTTTTTTTTTTTTGGCGGTACACGGGCCTCTCACTGTTGTGGCCTCTCCCTTTGCGGAACACAGGCTCCGGACACGCAGGCTCAGCAGCCATGGCTCACGGGCCCAGCCGCTCCGCAGCATATGGGATCTTCCCAGACTGGAGCACGAACCCGTGTCCCCTGCATCGGCAGGCGGGCTCTCAACCACTGCGCCACCAGGGAAGCCCTTTTTTTATTTTGACTCAAAAATCTTTTTCTGATATGTATCTCAGTCTCTGACTTTTCCCTGGATTTTTAAGACAATTTTCAATCTGCATACAGTGTTCCCCTTTTCAGGAGAGGGATGTTTTATTCAATTAAGTGTTTGAATATTACTTTCTTCCTCAGCTACAGATATAGTTCTTGGTTTGGTTTACTTAGCTATGTTTCTTATGTCTCTCATCATCTTTCACAGCATGTTCATTTTCTTCTTCTTTTTCCTCTGTAATTTTGCAGACTCTCAGATTTGTCCTCATCACTAATTTAACTTCCTTCATGTTAATTCCACCCTTTCTTGCCTGCAAAATGTATTTTAAATCTGTTACCAAATCTTTAGTTTTAGGCAGTCTTTTCCTTCATATGTTCATTCCTGCCCCCCCCCCACTTTTTTTCAAAATGGAGACAAAACATAAAATTCACCAATTAAAGTAAGTGTACAATTCACTAGTTCTTAGTATTTTCACAACCAATATTGCTATCTAATTCCAGAACATTTCTGTCGCGCCCCACAAAGAAATCTTGTATATGTTAGCTGTTACTCCCTATTTTCCCCTCCCCAACATCCCCTGGCATCCACTAATCTACTTTCTGTCTATATGGATTTGCTTATTCTGGACATTTCATATACATGGAATTATACAATATATGACCTTTTGCTATTGGCTTGAATTATTTCTCCCTTTAACAGTGTCAGTTTTTTGGACTTCCCTGGTGGTACAGTGGTTAAGAATCCACCGCCAATGCAGGGGACATGGGTTCGAGCCCTGGTCTGGGAAGATCCCACATGTGGCGGAGCAACTAAGCCCGTGCGCCAAAACTACTGAGCCTGCGCTCTAGAGCCCAAGAGCCACAACTACTGAAGCCCATGCACTTAGAGCCTGTGCTCCTCAACAAGAGAAGCCACCACCACAAGAAGCCCACGCACCACAACTAAGAGTAGCCCCTGCTCGCCACAACTAGAGAAAGCCCGTGCACAGCAACGAAGACTCAACGCAGTCAAAAATAAAAATAAATTTATTTTAAAAAATAGTGTCAGGTTTTTTCATTTTAATTCTGTTAGTTTTTGTTTATGTATTTGGGACTTGCTTATACTGCATTTGTCTTTTAAGTCATATAGGAGAAAAACTGAATTACAAACAAAAATACATTTATACTGTCTTTTGTATTTACTTATGTAGTTACCTTTAGTACTTTTTTCATGTGGATTTAAGTTACTGTCTGGTGTCCACCATTTCATCTTGAAAAAAATCTCTTTAGTATTTTCTGTGGGTCAGTTTGCTAGCAGTCTTTCAACTGTTGTTTATCTGAGAATGTCTTAATCTCTCCTTCATTTTTGAAAGGTAGTTTTGCTAGGTACAGAACACTTGGTAGGCAGGTTTTTTTCCTTAGCTCTTTGCATATGTCATTGCAATGCCTTCTGGCCTCTATGGTTTCTGATGAAAAATCAGCAATTAGTCTTACTGAAGATTCTTTGTACATGATAACTCCACTCTTGCTGCTTTAACACTGTCTTTGTCATTTGATGGTTTATGATGTATCTAGATCTGGATCTCTTTGACTGTATCATGCTTGGACTTCCTTGAGCTTTTGGGATGTGCAGATTAACAGCAGTCATCAAATTTGCGAAATTTTAGGCCATTATTTCTCCAAATACTCCTTCAGTCTCTTTTTCTGTCTCTTCATCTGGAACTCCCATTATGTATATAATAGGATGCTTGAAGGTGTCCCATAGGACTCTGAGATTCTGTTAATTTCTCTTCATTATTTTTTCTTTCTGTTTCTCACACTGGATAATCTCAATTGGCCTATCTTCAAGTTCACTGATTCATTCTTCTGCCTGTTCAAATCTGATACTGAGCTTTCTCCAGTCAATTTTTTATTTCAGTTATTGTACTTTTCAACTACAGATCTTCTATTTGGTTCTTTTTTGTAATTTCTCTTTATTGATATTCTCTATTTGGTAAGACACTGTTCTTATACTTCTTTAGACATGATTTCATTTAGTTCTTTGAAGATATTTTAAATAGCTATTTTAAAGTCTTCATTTAGTAAGTCCAATGTCTGAGATTCCTCACAGTTTCTAAACTGCTATTTTTCTTTTGTATGGACCATATATATATATTTTTATTTTGAACTTCCATATCTTGTAACTTTTTGTTGAAAACTGGACATCTTAAAAAATATACTGTGACAACCCTGGAAATCAGAGTCTACTACCTCCCTAGGGTTTCCTGCTGTTGCTTTATGCTGTTTTTTTAAAGTAACTTTTCTGAACAAATTCTATAGAGTCTATGGAAGCTGCCACTCAACTAGCTTAGTGGTCAGCTAACGCCTAGATGGAGATATCCTTAAACATCTAGAAACAACAAATCTCCCAGTCTTTGCTGAGGGACTACATGCACATAGTCGTCAACGCTGAAGGCAGGGAGTTATCAATTCTGCCTTAGCCTTCCCTTTCTTTTTGCCCAGAGCCTCAAGGGCAGCCAAAGTAAAGGGTAGGCCCCTCTCAGGTCTTTCCTCAGCATGCACTCAGGCCTGTGCACACTTGTGGTCTTCTAGAGTCCTAGGAATATGTCAATGCTTTTCAAAATATCTATGGACATCTCATCCTCAGTTTTTCCGTTAAAGCTTTTGGTTAGTCTATTGTTTGTCTCAAGTGTTATCCACTGCCTCATGCATTGTGGCATTAAAACACTTGCCTGGGGACTTCCCTGGTGGTCCAGGGGGTAAGACTCCGAGCTCCCAAAGCAAGGGGCCTGGGATCAATCCCTGGTCAGGGGACTAGGTCCTGCAACTAAGGAGTCTGCATGCCGCAACGAAGATCCTGAGTGGTGCAACTAAGACCCGGCACAGCCAAAATAAATAAATATTTAAGAAACTAAAATAAAACACTTGCCTGTAAGTGTTTTTTGACAAACACCTCACACATAGACACAGAGGCTCATACACACTGGATAGCTCTGAGTAAGGTCAAATAAAGATAAGCCTTTTGAGTGGAGTTTTCCAGAGAGCCATCAGACAGGTCAAATACTGATAATTCTTTGGGAATGAAATTTTGAAAGAGGTCCAGCTCTGTTCTGCTCCCTCCAGTCCTGGGAATGCAGACTGATATTTTTCAATTTTATCACTGAGCTGAGTGTGGCAATGAGAAGAGGGCAAGTTAAAATGCCACAAGCTTACTATTCTTATCAAGGTTCAGCCATTTTTCTTGAATAAATGCTTGCTACAAAAGCTACAGGCCTTTGGTTAATTTCCAGAGTTTTGGAAAAGTTTTGCCAAAATTCTGTTGCTTTTATCACAGGGCAAAATTTTGGAGGTGTTTACTCCACCCTTTTTTTCTGCTATTAACTCGTCACTTTGTTTTAAAAATCCCAGCCAGTTCTCTCCCCATGGCTTTTTGCTCCTATTGACAGTAAGTATTAGTACATAAAGTATTTAAATGTCTTTAAATGAATATAAAAATAACATCTATATTATATATTGGTATGAGGTATAAAATGGCTTAAGAAAAAAAGACATAGTACCTAACTTCAAAGAACTTACTGTCAGATATAAATGAAATCCTGTTACTACTTAAGAGGGTTACTTGGGGCTTCCCTGGTGGCGCAGTGGTTGAGAGTCCGCCTGCCGATGCAGGGGACATGGGTTCGTGCCCTGGTCTGGGAAGATCCCACATGCCACAGAGCGGCTGGGCCCGTGAGCCATGGCCGCTGAGCCTGTGCGTCCGGAGCCTGTGCTCCGCAACAGGAGAGGCCACAACAGTGAGAGGCCCTCATACCACACACACACAAAAAAGTGTTACTTGACCTAATGAGTAAATCTCTAACATCTATTGTACCTATATTCACAGAACTTACATATAAATGAAATCCTGTTACTACTTAAGAGTGTTACTTGACCTAATGAGTAAATCTCTAACATCTATCTCTTTCTTTGCGAGGTTACCTTTGCCTTGTTTTTTTGTTTTTGTTTTGTTTTTAGTTTATGTGTTTTTATTTTTGGCTGTGTAGGGTCTTTGGTGCTGTGCACGGGCTTTCTCTAGTTGCGGCGAGTGGGGGCTATTCTTTGTTGCAGTGTGCGGGCTTCTCTTGTTGTGGAGCATGGGCTCTAGGCGTGCGGGCTTCAGTAGTCATGGCACATGGCTCAGTAGTTGTGGATCACAGGCTCTAAAGCGCAGGCTCAGTAGTTGTGGCGCACGGGCTTAGTTGCTCTGTGGCATGTGGGAACTTCCCAGACCAGGGCTGGAACCCATGTCCTCTGCATTGTCAGGTGGATTCTTAACCATTGTACCGCCAGGGAAGTCCCTTTGTTTTTGTTTTTAAAAGAATTTTATGAGTTCAATTGTTTACTCATTCTCAACTGAGAGAAATTATTTGGTCCAAATATCTGCAATGGTTTATGACTTGCCCTTGGCCCCAAACTCTAGTTGGATCTTTCTAATATCTATAGAGTCACAACATACTAATAGACAATATCTGTCAGAACAATTCCTAGGCTTTCATCTAGAGCAGCTCTACTGGTCTAAGAAACTATTATTTTCAACTGTCAACTCCCTCACTCTCAGAATAGTTGCAGAACATGATAAATGACAACCTCAAGTGTATATAGCTAACAGATCTCTTCTTGTCTAATTGATGCATTCAGTACTTTATTTATAGGGACAGTATACCTCAGGATACAATGTACCATCCCTGAGTCATCTTCTCTTCCCACTACTGTCCAATTTTTCTCAAAGTTAATGTCTCCAAAGGGAAGAGTTAGGATGTAAATGAACAGAAGTACACAGGAGGCCTCAAAAAATACTGGAACACCTGATTAGACTTCTATTGTTATATTCTGTTTTCTGAACTAGGCGGCTGAAAGTGAGACTGAGATAAAAGATTTTCCTACCTACAATCAATTAAGTAAGCTTGTTTTATTTCTGGTAGCCATTAAGTGTTTTTAAAATCATAGCCATGCAGGTAGTGAAAATTTCTTCCAGTTCCTGGTTATAGGCTTAATAATCAATCCTAACATATGAGCATTTTGTGGTTCTTTTTTTCAGTGGCATCACAGTGGGAAATCAGGAGCAATTTTACCAGGGGCTTTAACTCAGTTACTATCAGATACTAGTTGGGTCCTCTTAAAATTAACAGAAAATCTGCGTAAGACCAGGGACAACTACTTTCTTTTTAATTTCTACACCTATAAAGATGTCTTATGACAAATCATTAACAATTTATATCTAAACTGAACCGAGTCAACTCCTGTGGACCGATCAATATGTTATCCCAACAATCAAAACCCCACACCACACCAACTCAGTATCCTTATCTTACAATTTTCCACAGAAAATATTTATTCAGTTCCTCCACGGGATGCTATTCATTTTCTAAATCTGCAGTTCTATTGTGGTGATCTCACAGGGATGCTGTGGGATATTTTAAAATTCTAGGGAAACAGTGATATTTAATATCTGGTGTACAGGACAAAAACTAATAGCTAAAGATAGTTTAAAGTTCCAACATTAGATACTGCTACATTCCTTTCAATGCTGCTGTCTGTATCTCTGCAGAGTTGGATTCTTGACAGTTTCTGCAACAAAAGCAATAAATGGGGGTGGTTGTGTCCAATTTCATCTCAAGGTTTGAGAAACTGTGCCCTAATAGCCACATATATCTCATTAGCAAGTAATTATGCATATTTATGAACAAAGTAAAATGTTTTCTTTCAAACACAAAACCAAAAATATTTTTGTTTATTAAGTTGTAAGATCAAAATGGTAAGTATTTTTATGTCCTAATAACATAATAGCTTAGTATCTGAAAAAATACTTCATGTATTTATATGCTGCTGCTGATTTATATCCCCATGATGATGAGAAAAGAAATCACCCAAACACTAAGGTGACTGTGAACAGAGAAAACTTGGAAACCTTTGTCCTAGATGGAGTCCACTAACCCAAACAAGTAACTGTTCATACAATTTTCTTCAAATATTTATCAAATGTTTGAGTGTACACAATACATCTGACCAAATAACTCACCTATCTGAACCAGAGACTGAGTCATGAAAAGCTCCATGTTTCACTTAAAGATTAAATAGCACTGAGCTTTCATATGTCATCCAGAATTAAACAGCCAATCCACAAATAAAATTTCAAAAAATAAAATTTTGAATAATTTCTGCACAATACCTGAGTGTGAGCTCTCAATGGTGGTGTCTGACTTGGAATCCAGAGATGAAGGAATCTGTCTTAATTGGGGAACATAGTACATCTTCGTACTACCAGAAGGCTTATATGGCAACAGTAAAGGCTGGCCTAAGGAGATAAAGATCAGAATAATTAATAAGAAAACATTTATTAATTAACTGAACAAATATTAAGTACCTTTACTGTGCCAAGGAGTGGTCAAGATTCTTGGAATATATCAGTAAACTAGCATTCTAGAAGAGGGAGATATACAGTAAACAATTAGCGTACTAAATAAGTAAATAATCTAGTATTTTTATAAATTATTAGTGACATAAAAAATTAGAAAATACGGGGCTTCCCTGGTGGGGCAATGGTTGAGAATCTGTCTGCCAATGCAGGGGACACGAGTTCGAGCCCTGGTCTGGGAGGATCCCACAGGCCGCGGAGCAACTAGGCCTGTGAGCCACAACTACTGAGCCTGCGCGTCTGGAGCCTGTGCTCCGCAACAAGAGAGGCCGCGACAGTGAGAGGCCCGCACACTGCGATGAAGAGTGGCCCCCGCTTGCTATAACTAGAGAAAGCCCTCGCACAGAAATGAAGACCCAACACAGCAAAAATAAATTAATTAATTAATAAACTCCTACCTCCAACATCTTCTTTAAAAAAAAAAAAAATTAGAAAATACTGGGACTTCCCTGGTGGCGCAGTGGGTTAAGAATCTGCCTGCCAATGCAGGGGACATGGATTCGATACCTGGTCTGGGAAGATCTCACATGCCGTGGAGCAACTAAGCCCGTGTGCCACAACTACTGAGCCTGTGTGCCACAACTACCAAGCCCGTGTGCCACAACTACTGAAGCCTGCCTGCCCTAGAGCCCGAGCGCCACAACTACTAAGCCCATGTGCCACAACTACTGAAGCCCACGTGCTCTAGGACCCTCGTGCTGTGAGTACTGAGCCCTCATGCTGCAACTACTAAAACCTGCGCGCCTAGAGCCCGTGCTCCGCAACAGGAGAAGCCACCACAATAAGAAGCCTGTGCACCACAACGAAGAGTAGCCCCCACTCGCCACAGCTAGAGAAAGCCCATGTGCAGCAATAAAGACCCAAAAAACAGCCATCCCCCGCCAAAAAATTAGAAAATGCTGAGGAAGATTAGAAGTATTTGGGAAATTGCAGCAGGATGCTGTTTAAATAGAGTGGTAAGGGCAGGATCCATTGAGAAGATGACTTCTTAGCAATCTATTCCATATTTAGATGGCTCTAACTAAGAAACACTTTATCTATATTGAACCCAAACCTGGTCACTGTTAACCCCTACTACTGATCTTTGGAGGTTCTCCCTCCAGAGTCATAGAAAGTAAATCTAATTCTCTTCTATGTGGCAGATTTTCAAAATAAGTTTTCCATTATAAAAGTATAAATTCTCAATATTGAAAAAACACACAGAAATAAAAAAGACAAAGTCTTACCACTCAAAGATAACTATTATTAATATTTTAATGTATTTCTACAGGTCTTTCCTCTGTATTTCTTATTTGTTTACATAGTTGTGTAGAGTATGTATAATTTGGAATTCAGTTTTTCTACTTTACATTTATAAAGTTTCTTTTTCTTAAATACTAATTGGTAAAATTCTTTCTAAAATGTCTATGACATGGTAGTAATTTGATTATTATAGAAGATGAAATCTTTTTCTTATTTTTTTTTTGCTTCATTGGGTCTTCATTGCTGCACGTGGACTTTCTCTAGTTGCGGAGAGGGGGGCTACTCTTCGTTGTGGTGCACAAGCTTCTCACTCTTCTCACTGCGGTGGCTTCTCTTGTTGTGGAGCACAGGCTCTAGGCACGCAGGCTTCAGCAGTTGTGGAGCATGGGCTCAGTAGTTGTGGCTTGCGGGCTCTAGAGCACAGGCTCAGTAGTTGTGGCACACGGGCTTAGTTGCTCCGCAGCATGTGGGATTTTCCCGGACCAGGGCTCAAACCCGTGTCCGCTGCACTGGCAGGTGGATTCTTAACCACTGTGCCACCAGGGAAGTCCCTGAAATCTTTTTCTATATACTCGTTTTTCTTTCATGATGTGGTAGAAACTCTCTCTCTGTAACAGCATTTTGATATTTAGCTGGGTACATACTGCTCATGCGTACACTGTTATTTCCCAATCTCCCTTGCAGACATGTATGGACATATGACTAAGTCTGGGCCCATAGGTCAAGGGTGAGAATAATGCCTGCAACTTCCAGGCATCCCATTAAAACACTCCACTGGCTGCTGCTAAACTTTATCCTCCCCATTACTCTTCTTTTCCAGTATTTTCTTTATTATTCTTCCTGAAAAAATTTAAGATCAATTAAACAAGTTCAAAAGAACAATTCCATTAGAATTTTTAGTAGAATTACGTTAAAGTTTATTTGGGAATAAATGACATCTTTACAATATTCAATTTTCCCATTCAGAAATATCCCATCCCTTCTTTTAGTCTACTGTCCTTTTCTATGCCTACACAAAAGATTAGTATTTCCATCACATGAGTCCTATAAAATTCTTGTTTAGGTTACTCCTGAGTATTTATGGGGTTGTACTGCTCATTCAAATAAAATTTTGTAGATAGCTTCCACTTCTCCTGATTAAACACAACGGCTTCTTCAGTTTATCCTTATAGACCATGGTCTTCTCTTGCATCCTGTAATTACCTCTAAGAGATGGACTCCTAGTTGCCCATGTCTAGTTTATAAAAATCAAAATACTCTAGACAGAGTCTGATAGTCCCAGAGTAGAATGAGATCTCCTTCATTCTGGACACAATAACAACTTTTACATTATTTAGAATTGTGTTACCATCCTTGACCACTCCATCATTCTGATGATTTGACACGGAATCCATATTATTAGTACCCTGCTTCCAACCAAGGAACTGACTTCACAGTGAAGGAAATGAGACAAAAGGCTGATGCCTAAAAGGAGTCACTGTTCTCATCACAAGCCTGATCACCCACAACTATGGTAAACTCAAAGAAAAAAGTGAGTGAACAATTTACTGATAACTGGTATGGCACAAGCTGGGAGGCATAACTTTCTGAGGTTGGAATGCTAGCTTACAGAATATGGCATGTGCTCAGAACCATATATGGTACTTGCCTATCCCACAGACAGAATGCATGTATTTAGGAACAAAGGCAGAAGCCTTTAAAATCTTTTGCTTTCTATCTCTATGACTCTGCTTTGTTTGATGGAAGATCTTAGAAATAAGGGAGGGGCACTTCTACCAGGAGACAGGAGCCATCTAGTCATTTTACATTCTTTATGTCACTGAAACAATACAGGGAATAGGATGCCATAGTGTTGACTAAAACTACAATTGACCTTAACTATCAGGGAGAAATAAGGTTACCTTAAAAAAAGAAAGTCAATAGGAGTATGACTTACACCTAGGGGACCACTTTACCAAGCCTGGTCATCGAAATTAACAAAAAATTACATTAAACCTATGCAGGGCTAGCAAAGTCTTAGACTACTTAGGAATACTTGTACCAACCTATCAGGCAAAACCCCAGCCAATGAGAACCTGGCTGAATTCAAGGAGAATGAAGAAATGTATAGAGAAGGGGAGAATTTAAATAACAGAAAAAAATAGGCTGTAGCCTCTACTTCTACTTGGACATTGCTGTAGTCATTATTGTTAGAATATTGATTTATTAGTTTTCTTCCTCCACCAGTGTATATAAAGCTTGGTAGTGATGGTTAAATTTACCATTTAGTTCAAAGTTTGCAGAAAATGGGGCTTCCCTGGTGGCGCAGTGGTTGAGAGTCCGCCTGCCGATGCAGGGGACACGGGTTCGTGCCCTGGTCCGGGAAGATCCTACATGCTGCGGAGCGGCTGGGCCCGTGAGCCATGGCCGCTGGGCCTGCACGTCCGGAGCCTGTGCTCCGCAACGGGAGAGGCCACAACAGTGAGAGGCCCGCGTACCACAAAAAAAAAAAAAAAAAGTTTGCAGAAAATGGACACCGACAATTGGGCAGAATTACAATGGACCCAGAGCAAGAATGGTTACCATGTGGAGATGGAGAATTCAGAGACAAGATAAGTGGCTTTTTGAAATTCTCAACGACTTTATGTTTGGATGCAGAAGTCTTAAAGTTACTTTGGACTGCCTATCTCTGGGGGAAGAAGTGACTATTCAGCAAATAATGGTTGTTCCTGGGAGAGAAAGAAAGGACTGGAGAAGGGTAAAGAAGAAAGTCCAACCATAAAATTTATTTCTTCAAAAAACTTGAAAATAGAACTAAATATAAACATATAACATATTACTCTTAATTTGTTAATTCAGAGCAGTGGACACATAGTCATAAATTCAACATACTACTCTGTATACTTTTAAAATATTTTTAAAAATTTTACTTCTGAATCCACAGAGTTAAAAATAATATATTATTAGTAAACCAAATAATATTTATCTTTTAAAGGAGTCCTTTCTACGAAGTACCTGTATGTAAAGGTAAAAACATGAACTGTGGCCTCTATATAGACTGATCCGTTTGATGTCAGAAGAGGTATAAAATACACTTTCACAGTTGGATTTCCTCTCCTGTGCTCTGCCACCAACATGAAAACAACATAGCCTAGAGTAGCCTGGGTTTCAGTACAAGCATGTGGAACAGACCCAAACCATTTTTGCATCCTGATGCCAAACTCCAACTGACTCGTAAGCCCATGAGTGAAGAAAGCAAATGTCTGTTGCTACAAAGCACTGAGATTTTCGAGGTTCTTATACAGTATCATGGTGGCAATAGGTAACTGACACATTAAAGGTGTTCTGTGTGATATTTATTAGACTATACATTTGGGGGGCAAAATTTTACTTCACAATAAAAATGTATAAGAAATATAACCATCTCGAGTTTCCCTGATAGCGCAGTGGTTAAGAATCTGCCTGCCAATGCAGGGGACACGGGTTCCAGCCCTAGTCCGGGAAGATCCCACATGCCGCGGAGCAACTAAGGCCATGTGCCACGACTACTGAGCCTGCGCTCTAGGGCCCGCGAGCCACAAGTACTGAGCCCATGCGCCACAACTACTGAAGCCCACGCGCCTACACCCCGTGCTCCGCCACAAGAGAAGCCACTGCAATGAGAAGCCCAGGCACCACAATGAAGAGTAGCCCCCGCTCGCCGCAAGTAGAGAAAGGCTGTGTGCAGCAATGAAGACCCAACACAGCAAAAAATAAAATAAATAAAATTTTTTAAAAAAAGAAAAGAAATGTAACCATTTCAACATATAAATATATTTATTCAAATTAAATTCAGTACAATTTAAATGTGGAACTAAGCAATTTTCTTTATACATTTAGGCATATTCCATTTATACCTACAGACAGATAAACTTTTTGCATAAGTAGGAAAACTTAAAATATATTTTGAATAGATTTGTACAAACTACTGAATACTTTAAAATTAGTAATTTAAAGTTCCCACCCTCATTTGGAGGTAGAATGGGAACTTAACTTTCTAGTTACTGGTCTGAAAAAGAAAATAACTTGCTATAATTTTGAACGTTATATAGTATAAGGACTATAAAAATATCACTGTCATGATAGCATATGAACACTCTAAATGTAGACCTTATGGTAGAGATTGCTAGCTGTTCACCAAAACTCATTTCTTCTTCATCCTGGAAAGCACAGCTAAACTATTCCTAGTCAGTGGAAAGTGATGTGGGCCACACCTAGGCCTAGCCCATAAAAGCCTCCCAACGTGTGCTCCTCCATGCTTTTCGTCCCTTCCTGTTGACTATGATGATGAATCCAAGGTTCCATGTTTTAAAGAAAGCAGGGTCACAGTCAACCTGGGTCCCTGGTCAACGTTTCTTGAAAAAGAAATAGACTGGTATTGTGTTTGCTATCTGTTCATTGTATCATGCAAAACAATAGTAAAAAAAAATGCCAAATAATTATCTACCTCCCTAAAATTGAACCTCTATAGTTTTTATGTTTTCATGAACTACTTGCATTCTTATGACAAGTATTATGAGTTGAAAATACATCAACCACAGTAGCATGAGTTTCACATAGGTTGTTAACTTCACTAGAAATTGAAGTAAAAACATAATAAATTATATTCTCTTCATAGCTATATAAATAAAAGATGATATAATCATGTACAACCTATTGCTTAAAATTAAAATTAGGTTTTCTAACTAGAAAGACCCAATCAAGAAATTTCTTAGTTAATTACACAAAAGTTGGTAATATGACCTAAAATTCTCTTACCATCTGTGCCATGAGGAACAGTAATCTGTTGGACTGAAGACGATGAAGCAAACTTGACAGGAACTTTGCCCAACTTCCGTGTACTGAGCTCTGGAATATCATGTCCACGATCTTCAGCATTAACAAAAATCTCAGATGAAAACATGGCTTTTCTTGGACTTTCTGTTGTTATCTGAGTGACTGCATCAGATGATAATTTTCCAGAGAAGGGAGAAAATGGGGTCTTAGTCTCCTTTGGTGATCTGAACAAAAAAGAGAAAACACACAGCAGGTCATATCCTTGGCTTATCAAATACTGTAATTTCTTTCCAAATGTGGCTTCAATATTTTTTGGAGACATCCAACTCAAATGGTTAAGTTATTTCTGCAGTACCCTTTGCTTTTTTACATACTTATTACAGTGTGATCATGCATGAGTTTACTTTTACTTATTTTAAAATCTACTTTTATTTTGGATTTAGAATGCTATTATATAAGGAAAGGGTACTTTTCAGTTGAAGTGAAAAGATATCCATTAAAAAATAATTACTGGAAGTCCACTATAAATTAGGGGACTATGCTAAACGCATAGAGTGTACAAAAATAAAAAAGAAACAAAGCCTTTCCTCAAAAAGTTTATATGTCAGTGGGGGAACCAGAGGTTTTTAAGGTTGTAACTATATATATAGATTATAAAGAATCCATATTAAAACATAATGGAGTAAAAAAATGAGTGTATAAATAAATAAATAATAGGAGGGAGGGAGAAGACAAATCTTGCCAACATAATAATTCCATATGTAGGTAACCTCACCCCCGGCATCCATCTCCTCCCCAAGGAGGTGGAGGTGAAGCTTAATCTTCCCCTTAAGTCCAGTCCTGGGCTGGTCTTAATGACTGAATTCCAAAGAGAGTATAAAATGGGAGAAAAAGTAACTTTACAGTGGAGAAACCTAGCAAACACCATGTTATGCAAGTGATGATGTTTCACATCACCAGTGATGTCACGGAGACATTACATACTCTCTGTAAATGATGTGATGAGAAGGTTACTTCGCTTCTGCGGTATTCTTTGCCAAAACCTGTAACTCCAGTCTAATCATGAGAAAAACATCAGCCAAATCCAGATGGAGAATATCAGAACAATATTCCTCAGGACTGTCAAAATCATGAAAAACAAGGAAGGAATGAGGAACTGTCATAGACCAGAGAAGACTAAGCAGACATGACAACTAACTAAGTGGAATGTGATACACTGGATTGGGTCCTAGAACAGAAAAAGGTCATTAACGGGAAAACTGGTGAAATCAAAAAAAAGTCTTAAGTTTAGTTAATAGTAATATATAAATGTTGGCTTTTTAATTTTGAAAAGTATACTATGGTAGTATAAGATGTTAGCAATAGGAAAAACTGGGAGAGAGGTAAAGGGAACTCTATTATGGTTTGTATCTTTTCTGCAGATTTGAAATTATTTGAAAATAAAAAAGGTCATTTTTTTAAAATGGAGTAATACTGTATTATATTATATCACAGAAGAAGAAGACCTTTTAAAAGGTCTTTTAAATCTCTACCCTCTATATACTATTTACTAATTAAAAGGACAATTACGAGAAAAGAAAATAGGCCCATCTCCCTTATGTATATAGAAGCAAAAATCATAAACAAAATGTTAGACAATCAAATGTAGAGTGTGTGAGTGAGTGAATGTGTGAATGTGTGTGTGTGTGTGTGTGTGTGTGTGTGTGTGTGTGTGTGTGAATTCCTACCAAGCTGTTTTACTCCAGAAATGCAAGGTGAGTTAACATTCAAATGTCAACAAATGTCATGCACCACATCAATAAAATAAAGGAGAAATGTATATGATCATAGCAGTATAGTCAGATGAAACATTTAATAAAATTCAATAATTATGTATGATTAAAAACTCATAGCAAAGGGAAACTACAAAAAACTTTAGAGCCACCATCCTATTTACAGTGAAATGTGGAGAATGTCCACTGTAAGATTAGGAACAAAATAAGAATGCCAACTCTTACCTTTTCTATTGAACATGTTAGTAAAAGTATTAAATGGCATTAGCAGTAAGGCAGGAAAAAGAAATCAGAAATATAAGGATAAGAGAGGAGGAAATAATACTTTCCATATTTGATATAATTAAGGATACAGAAAATCCAAAACAATCTACAGATAACTTATTAGAATATCAGTTAGTTTTTAGAAGAGTTGCCAGATAAGAGACCAAACTTTAAAAAATTCCACTAACATTTTTTGGTGTCTGAAAAGTTACAAAATTAAAAACTAAAAAATATGCCATATACATTATCATCAAAACATCATATACCTAGTTAATAAGTATACTAAAAAATGTAAGAACCCTAAACAGAAAACTATTAATATATCATAGAGAGAAATTAAAGGTGATCTAAATAGGATTTCTACTTTGAGGCAGGATGTATAGGCATACCTCACTTTATTGCACTTCACTTTATTGTACGTTGCAGATAACGCTTTTTTTTTTTTTTTTTAACAAATTGAAGGTTTGTGGCAATCCTGTGTCAAGCAAGTCTAGTGGTGGTGCCATTTTTCCAACAGCATTTGCTCACTTCGTGTCTCTATGTCACATTTGGTAATTCTCACAATATTTCAAACTTTTTCATTATTATACTTGTTACATGATCTGTGATCAGTCATCTTTGATGTTACTATTGCAAAAAGATTACAACTTGCTGAAGGCTCAGATGATGGTTAGCATTTTTAAAGTCTACTTTCAAATTAAGATATGTACTTTTTTTAGACATAATGCTATTGCACACTTAATAGCCTACAGTATAGCATAAACATAACTTTTACATGCCCTGGGAAACCAAACAACTCGTGTGACTTGCTTTATTATGATATTCTCTTTATTGTGGTGTCTGGGACCAAACCCCTATCTCCGTATTAATATGCCTGCATTAGGAAGGCACAGGCCATCACTCCTGCTGCAACAAGCAAACAAAATTGAATAAAAGATCATAGAGCTAAGGAAGCAATCAAGAAACAATGTCAACTAATATGCTAGAGAGGGACATTTAGAGATTTGGAGCAGGGGTTTGGTGTAGGGAAACATACTCCACTGGAAAAGAGAAATCACCAGAGCTTTTGATGAACTCATTTGCTGGCATGATGGAGTGAAATCTAGCAGAATGTCAAGCCAATTTCCCCCACAGGACATTTCCTTAGTGTCAGGGTGGTATAGGATTATGGGGAACTGAGCCAAGAAAGCAGAGTGAAATTTCCTGCACAGTCATGGCACTAACAAACCAAATCCCACTAGATAAAGGGGCCTGTGACAATCATTAGGTCTCCTCTTCAAGACATTTGTCAGTTTTTGAACCTATATAAAGCAGGAAGCTAAATACCTAATGCCTGAGGGAGAGAACTTTCAAAAGTGAGGAATTAGAGACCTACCAGACTCACAGTAAAAACCCAGAAGTGCTATCCCCAAGAAGGGGGCTGAGTCAGAAAAAGTGAAATCATCTGCAATGTTTCAGTGTTTATGAGACAAACTTTCACTGAGAAAGTGTAATGGCAACAAACACATAGCTGGTCTCTCCTTACATTTGCCATACTCTGAAGCTGTGAGAACTGAGAGCCTAAAGAGCTGAATTCAAACATCTGAAAAACTGAAGTCAACACCTGACTGTATTTATTGAAGAATCAAAGACCTGTCAGGCTTACAGCAAAAATCCAGGGAGGCCACAAATTAGGAAAAATCATAGGTAGGATGAGATAACTAAAGCTCCAATCCAGTTCTGATCTAGTAAAATTCCTGAAATGATCAGCCACTCTGATTAGCAGAGAAAAGGGTAAATCGTCTCTGGTGCAAAGCAATAGCATCTTCAGTCTCTATGATTTTTTTATTCACAATGTCCAGCACACAATCAAAAGTTATGAAATTCGTGAAGCAGGAAAAAGTGACTAAAAATTAAGACAAAAAAAACAAGAAAAATTGATTTAGAGGGAATTCAGATTCTGGAGTTAGCACAGAACTTTAAAATGACTATATTGAGAGTAAAAGATGGGGATTAATAGATAAAAATATGGAGAATCTAGGGCTTCCCTGGTGGCGCAGTGGTTGGGAGTCTGCCTGCCGATGCAGGGGACACGGGTTTGTGCCCGGGTCTGGGAGGATCCCACATGCCGCGGAGTGGCTGGGCCTCTGAGCCATGGCCGCTGAGTCTGCGTGTCCGGAGCCTGTGCTCTGCAACGGGAGAGGCCACGGCAGTGAGAGGCCCGCGTACCGCAAAAAAGGAAAAAAAAAAACATGGAGAATGTCAACAGAAAATTGGAATCAATTTTAAAAAATCAAATACAGATAAATGAAAAATAAGAAAACTGATCCCCAGCAGACCTTAGGGAATACTAGAAGAAATTTTTTGAGGCTGAAGTAAAATGGCCCAACATAGAACAGAACTGCAGGAAAGAACAAAGAGCATTTAAAGTGTGTGTGTGTGTGTTTAATATATACATGTACATATACCCAGGTACATACACCTTTATATTTATATGTTGTTTTATAAATAAACAATAATAATGTGGGGATGTAGAACAGAAATATACAACAAAAGCACAAACAGCAGGAGGGGGCACATGGAGTTAAACTGTTGTGAGATGCTTCATTTTTCATAAAATGGTAAGAATACTAATTTAAGGTTAATTGTAAAGTCAAGAAGTATAATCTCTTGAAAAATCACTAAAAGAATGATAGAGAAAAAGTATAACAAAAAAATCCAGTAAAGGAGATAACATGAAATCAAGATAATTGATTAAAATAATAAAGGACAAGAGTAATAGAAAACAGCAAAGTGGCAAAACTTAAAATCAACCACCTCAATGATTACATTAAATATAAATGAACTAAATATCCCAATTAAAAGACAAAGGTTGACAAGATGAATAAGACCCAACTATATGCTATTCACAAGAGAAACGCTTTAATATAAGGTCACAGATATACTAAGTTAAAAGAATGGAAAAGGATACCCCAAGCAAACACTAATCAAAAATAAGCTTCCTCTTATCTTTCTCTTCCTCCTGGCTTTTTATTCTCTCCTTTTACCTTTCCCTTCCTGAACAACTGAATCTTAAAACCATTAGGTGGACATTCACAGTGGGTGGGGCAACAGTGGCCCAGAGTAAGGTATAAGAGCCTCATCAGGGTGAGGAGGGTGCCCATGTAAAGGAGTAGCTTTAGCATATAGTATCACAATCCAATCAGGGCAAAGAGAATCTGGGGAGGTGTGGCTTGTTATGCAATACCAGAGGAGGATGAGGAGGGTTTCCATGAAGAAGAAGGTCCAGCTTGGCATGTGAACTTACTGCCCAGCCAGAATGAGGAAGGCGTCTCTACAGTGGAGCAGCCTAACATAAAGTGGCAGAACTAGAGCAGAGTAGAGAAAATAATCTTCACAGACAGGCAGCCTGGGCTGGTAAGTCAGACCCCCTGCAGAATGAGAAGGGTATCATCCAGGGCTTGGGAGTAGCCCGGTTTGGTGAGTCAGAGCTCAAGCAAGGTAACAGCAATATCTACCATACAGGATAAGGGGAGGTAATCTGACCTGAGATGTCACAGCCTGGGTGATGAGGGTGTCCAACAGGGTAGCGAGGCATCTTGAGTCAGATCCTAGACAGGATGAGGGCATCCAAGCAGAGAGGAGGCCCAATGTGAGTTACCAAAAGCCTAAGCAGGATGAGGAAGATGCTCCTGTGAGGAAGTAGTCCATCTCAGGGAGTTAAGAGTCTAAGTGAGGTGAGAAGGGTGTCCACATACATGGGGTGAGCATTCTGATGGGAGGAAGTCAAAAACCAAGTTGGGGATGTTATCTATGTTTAGGGGTAGTCTAGAATGGAGTGTCAAAGCCCCAGCAGGGTAAGAAGAACATCCAAACAAAAAGGTAGTCTGAAAGGAGAGTCAGAATCCAAGTAGTGAGTGAGGGCAATCCTAACTGGGGAGAGGATGGCAGGAATGATGGGAGATTAGTTACACATGGCAGATTGAGCAAATAAATAAATAAATATATAAAGCACATAAGAAGTGAGGGTTCTCACTACTGGATAAGGGAGTTACAAACACAGAAAGAGAAAAAAAAGTAGAATAAAACTGAATTAGAATTGTATACATGGGTGTGAGCTTATGGTTTTTAATATATATAGACAGATACAGAAATAAATGTAAATGAGTATGTGTGTGTATTTATGTATGTATGTATGTACGTATGTACATAAATCCACTAAGAAGGCTGGGAGCAACCCAATAGCAATGCTCAAATCTTGGCTTCTAAATATCACTTTCCTCTAAAAGAAAGCAGGTTCCTTGGAGAAATGGCCAATTTCAGAGCTGGGGAAGAAGAAGTTATGAGCCTGAAGTGTCTTGTTGTGCCAGAAGGCAAAGACATGTGCAAAAGATGACAAGAACATGTAAAAAGGATACAGAAACCAGCTTGAAGGAGCTGCCACTGGTCAGTAAATCAGTGGCATTTTGAGCATGAAAACAAATTACAATAGTAATAATGAATATAGGAAAACATAACTTTGTATAAGATCTCATATCCAACAAAAAACTTTTATACAGAATAGATTAAAACTCTCTAAATTCAACAGTAAAAAAAAAATGCAGTTAGAAAATAGCAAAACTTAAACACACACTTCACCAAAGATAATATACAGAAGACAAGCACATGAAAAAATGTTCATCCTCATTAGTCATTTAGAGAAATGCATATTAGAACAACAATGAGATATCCCTATATACTTATTAGGATGGCTAATAAATAAAATAATAAAATTAAATAATTATTTATAATAAAACTATAATAATAAAATAAATAAAAAATACTGACAATAACAAAAGCTGACAAGGATGTGAAGAAACTAGATCTCTCATATATTGCCAGCAGAAATGCAAAATGGTACAACCACCCTGGAAAACAGTTTGACAGATTCTTAAAAGATAAACATATACTTACTATACAACCCAACAATCACACTCTTGGGCACTTATCCTAGAGCAGTTTCTCAACCTTGGCACTACTAAAACTGAACCAAATACTTCTTTGTTGTGGGGGATTGACTACTCTGTGTATTCCAGGGTATTCAGCAGCATCCCTGATGGCAACAGCAAAATTCCTTCCTAGTTGTGACAATCAAAAATGACTTCAGATGTTGCTACTGTCTCCGGGGAGCCAAATTCACCCCTGGTTGAGAATCACTGTCTGAGAGAAATAGAAACTTCATTTGTGTAAAAAAAAGTATATGAATGTTCACAGTAGCTTTATTAATAACAGTCAAAAGTTGGAAACAACCCAAACATCCTTCAACAGAGAAATGGTTAAATAAACTGGTATGTATCCATACAATGGAATGCTACTTAGCAATTAAAAAAAAACAAAACCATTGATATACACAACAACTTGGATGGATCTCCAGGTCATCATGTTAAGTAAAAAGAGCTAATCTCAAAGGTTACATGTTATATGATTCAATTTACAAAACATTCACAAAATGACAAAACCATATAGTAGGAAAACAGGTCACTAGTTTCCAGGGTTTAAAGAATGCAGAGGGCAGGGGAGAGGAGTGTGACTACAGAGGGGCAGGCATAAGGGAATTTCTTTGTGGTGACAGAATATTCCTGTATCTTGATTACAGTAGTAGTTATGTGAAATCACAATGTGATTAAATTTCACAAAATTATACACATATGCACTCAAAAAAGCCTGAGTGCATGCAAAACTTGGTGAAATATGGTTAAGTTCTGTAGTTTAGTTAATTATATTGTGCCCATGTCAATTTCCTAATGTCATTTTGAAAATGTACTATAGTTATATAAGACATTACCAATGGGAAAGCTGAGCGATAGATACCTGGGACTCTCTGGACTATTTTTGTAATCTCTTTTTAAGTCTATGTATTTTTAAAATAAAGAGTGAAGAAAAGATAGTAATAAATCATAACCCACTGAATGAAAGCATGATTCTGTACAGATATAAATAAACTAGAAGTCTTCTGAGGACTGAGATACTTACATAATTTCAAAGTTCCTCCCCATAAAACACTTAGCTACAAAGTGGAAAACAGTAACTTTCCAGTTCAGAAACCTAGCCCACAACCTTACTAAGTAATTAAAGTGATCACTGTCAGCAGTGGGACAAATAGAAGTGTACGACAGCTGCTAAGATGTTATAAGAAGAATTCAATGTCAATTCTGTGATAACCCTACCAAAAATATCTCACCTGAACTTAATCATGAAGAAACATCAGAGAAACCCAAACTGAAAAACACTCTACAAAGTAACTGACCTGTAATCTTCAAAAGTGTTAAGGTAGGGCTTCCCTGGTGGCGCAGTTGTTGAGAATCTGCCTGCCAATGCAGGGGACATGTGTTCGAGCCCTGGTCTGGAAAGATCCCACATGCCGCAGAGCAACTGGGCCCGTGAGCCACAATTACTGAGCCTGCGCGTCTGGAGCCTGTGCTCCGCAACAAGAGAGGCCGCGATAGTGAGAGGCCCGCGCACCGTGATGAAGAGTGGCCCCCGCTTGCCACAACTAGAGAAAGCCCTCACACAGAAATGAAGACCCAACACAGCCATAAATTAATTAATTAATTAATTTTTTAAAAAAAGTGTCAAGGTAATGAAAGTGAAGGAAAGACTGAAGAACTGTTCCAGATTAAAGGAAATTAAAGAGTCATGACAACTAAAGCAACATGTGATTTTGAGTTGCTCCTTTTTGTTATAAAAAATCTTACTGGGACAATTGGAAAAACTGGAATAGTGTCTATAACACATTGATATTAATTTCCTGATTTTTACAGCTTTACTGGTTATGTAGGACAATGTTCTTTTCATAGGAAACGATGAGAGTGATGGGGCAGTAGTTCAATAACTTACTACCACATGGCTAAGGAGAAAAAAGGAGGTATTAACATGCTGTTCTCAAATGCTGATTAAACAAGCAGACAAAAATTCAGTAAAAATGAAGATTTCAACATAACAGCTGACCAAATGGACCAAAGTAACATACACAGAATATCACAAGAAGCAATGGCAGAATACACATTTCTTTCAATTGCACACTGATCAAAATAAAAATATATCATATCATAAAGCAGTTCTAAAAAATTTAAGTATACTGAAATCATTAAAAATATAATCTCAATGACCAAAAAGAATTAACTAAAAATAAAAAATCATTTATATGTTCTTATATAATTGGAAATTAAGAAACACATCTCTACGTAGCCATGGATCAAAGAAAAAGTTATGATATGAGAAAATATTCTGTACAAAGATGATGATGAAAAACTACATAAAAATCTGTGTACACTAGACAAGAAAGCTAAAAATTAATGAATATGTAAAAAAAGTATCTATTCTCAGAAAGATAGAAAAAGTTAAGTTAAACCCAAAACAGAAAAAAAAAAAAAAAAGATACAGCAGCAACTAATGAAACAGAAAAAAACACATCAGACGATCATAAAAACCCAAACTGCTAAAGCCCTAGCAAGAGTGACCAAACAAAAAAGGATAAAACACAAATTACTAATACCAGACATAAGAAAGCTAATATCACTGGAGATTCAGAAATTGAAAGGATATAAGGATATTGTGAAAATAACTCATGCCAACAATTTTTGACAACTTATTTAACTGAAGAATACTTTCCAAACTGACACAAGAAAAAAAAAATCTGCATAGTCAAATCTACTAAAGAAATTGAATCTATAATAAAAACTCCAGGCCAAAATGGTGAATTCTGCCAAATATCTAAGAAAGAAATAGTACCAATCTTACACAAACTCTTTCAGAGTGTCCTGATATACTAATGAGGTCAGCCCAATGCTCATACCAAACTCAGACAAAGATATTGCAAGAGAAGAAAATTACAGGTGAATATCCCCCATGAACACAAATGTACAATTCCTAACAAAATATTAATTAGGTAGATTGTATCTAGCAAGAAGGATAATACATAAATTAGGAATACATATGATAATCTCTACAATAACTACTGCAATAGAGTCTGACACAATTTTTGATGTTTGATTACTGACTTCTTTTTAAGCCTCACCTTTTGCTCCACATCTGGAAAGGCTGATAAGCCTGAGTATGATTGCCTCCTCCTTTGGCACCAGCAGAAAATTTAAACTGCCCATATATAGACTTTTTTCTCAGTTCCACCCTACAAAGCCCCCTCTGCTGTGCCCAAGACAGCCTGGACCTGCTTGTGCCCACCCAACTCTTCCCAGGGGTTCCCCTGTGTGAGTAATAAACTTCCTCTCAAATTCTCTGGGTTTGAGGAGTGTCTGAAGCCTAGGTATCTGAACAAAATTTTGGGTGGGAGTCCATCCCACTTCTGCGGGATGGCCACAACCACTAAAAAATAAACAAAGATGTATATTAAAACAGCCAATAAGGAGAATATAAAATGGAATAATAAAAGATAAATAATTAATACAGAAGGCAAGAAAGAACAAAAACCATATGGTACAAATTGAAAGCAAAATGTAATATGGTAGATTTAAATCAAATAATACCATTCTGACACAAACTCAGAAAATGAGAAAGAGGTTTTTTTCTTAAAAGCCACTGTAACTCTGCTGTCAGGACACTCCAAGAAGATTATAGACCAATATTAGCAAGCTGAATTCAGCAATAAATATAAAAAGGGACAATATGTCATAATCAAGTGGGATTTATCCCAGTAAGAATAATATTTGAAATCTAATCAATATATTTATATAATATATATAATATTATATAATAATATAATTCATATCAACAGACAGGAGAAAACAAATATGATCATAATACAGCAGGAAAAAGCATGTGACAAAACTCAACACCCACTCACAGAACTCACAGCAAACTAAGAATATGAGAGGGCATCCTTAATCTCATAAAATGCATCTAATAAAAATCTACAGCTAACATCAAATTTGATGAAACACTAAATCCACTCCCCCACCCACGCAAAGATGGGGAATAAGGTAAGATGACTGCTCTTACTACTTCTGTTTAATATTATACTGAATGTCCTAAACAGTGCATCAGGCAAAAAAATAAAGACATGAAGATTGGAAAGGAAGAAGTAAAACTGCTGTTCATGCCCTGGCAACGTGAGTGTCTATGAAGAATAGACATTAAAGTTGAGGATATCACTAAATTTAAACAAAGCACTCCCTAAATCATAGGGAAGTTACTAGACACAAATTGAGGACAAATAGGTATGCCTCAACTTAACCACCAGAAGTATTACCTTGCCTAAATTCCCTATGGTCACTGCACACAAATTGCCTAAATTATCCTGGAGTAAGCAAGGAAGCTCTGACCCAGTGAGTAAGAAATTAAAATTAAAATTAACTTGTTGGCATTGATAAACTGGTTTGACAACAGCATTTGTATATACAATCAACAAATAACTAGAAAATACAAAATCTAAAATACCATATACAAAAGTATCATAAAACAAAATAATGAGGAATAAATTTAATGAAAAATGTGCAAGCCTACACACTGAAAATTACAACATCTTACTGAGAGACATTACATAAGTAGGGGGAAAAAACATGTTCATTCATAGGGAGATTCCATATTACTAAGATGTCAATCATTCACAAAATGATCTATAGATTCAATGCAACATTGAACAAAATCTCAGGATGTTTTTTTGGAGAAACTGAGAAGACTATTCTAAATTTTATACAGAAATGCATAGAACCTAAAATAGCAAAAAATATTGTTGAAAATAAAAACAAGGCTGGAGGACATAACCTGATTTCAAGATTTATTATAAAGCTACAGTAATCAAAACATTATGGTATAGCTGTAAAGACAGACAGTTCAAAGGAACAGAGTAGAAACTCTTAAAAATAAACCCACATGTAAAAGGCCGATTGATTTTTGACAAAGATGCGAACTAAGTTCAAAAAGGAAATAATCATTATTTCAAAGATGGTGCTGGAATATCCAGTGAAAGAAAATGATCCTAAACTGTGTAAATTACAGTATATACAGAAATTAGTTTGATATAGATCACAGACTTAAAAAATAAAGCTAAAACTATAATTCAAGATGAAAATATAGGAGAAAATTTTCATAACACTGGGTTAGGCAGTATTTTTAGACAAGACACAAAACAGTACTAACCATAAAAGAAAGATTTAGAATGTCCATCAACTGATGAACACACACACACACAATGAAATACCACCCAGCCATAAAAAAGAATGAAATTTTGCCATTTGCAACAACATGGATGGACTTGGAGAGTATCATGCTAAGTGAAATTAAGTCAGAGAGAGAAAAACAAATCCTGTATGATATCAATTACATGTAGAATCTAAAAAATACAATAAACTAGTGAATATAACAAAAAAGAAACAGACTAACAGATATAGAGAACAACCTAGTGGTTACCAGTGGGGAGAGGGAAAGGGGAGGGGCAATATAGGGGTAGGGAATTAAGAGATACAAACTATTATGCATAAATTAAGCTACATAAGCTGTATATATCGTACAACACAAGGAATATGGCCAATATTTTATAATAACTATAAATGGAGTATAACCTTTAAAAATTGTGAATCACTCTATTGTACACTTGTAACCTATACAATATTGCACATCAACTATACTTCCAACAGAAAAATTAACAAACTGGATTTCATAAAAGTTAAAACTTTTTCTTCATCAAAAGACACCAGTTAAGAAAATGAAAATCAAACCACAGACTGTGAGAAAATATTTGTAATACACAGAGGATCTGTATCTTGAATATATTAAAAATTCTTAAAGTCATGAGACAATCCAATGGAAAAATTAAACAGACACTTCATAAAGACATAAAAATGGCCAAGAAGCACAGAAGCAATTATCAGCATCATGAGTCATCAGGGAAAAACAAATTAAAACCACAATAACATACCATTTCACATCCACATTTAGAATGGCTAAAATTAAAAATAACTGGAGGGACTTCTCTGGTGGCGCAGTGGTTAAGAATCTGCCTGCCAATGCAGGGGACACAGGTTTGAGCCCTTTTCTGGGAAGATCCCACATGCGGCGCAGCAACTAAGCCCATGCGCCAAAACTACTGAGCCTATGCTCTATAGCCAGCGAGCCACTACTGAGCCCACGTGCCACAACTACTGAAGCCCGCGCACCCAGAGCCCGTGCTCTGCAACTAGGGAAGCCACTGCAATGAGAAGCCCACGCACCACAACGAAGAGTAGCCCCCGCTCGCCGCAACTAGAGAAAGCCCACGCGCAGCAACAAAGACCCAACGCAGCCAAAAATTAATTTTTTAAAAACCCTGGATATACCAAGTGTTGCAATGTAACTTGCATATGCTGTTAATGAGAACGAAAAATGGTACATTCAGCTCCAGTTTGGGGTAATCAGTCATAACCCATTCAGTCTCTCCCACTAAGTGCAGCTATAAAACCTAGACAAACTACATGGAGCAGCTCTTAGAAGACTCTTGAAAAATAGGAGCAGGCAAATTGGTGAAGACCAGCAACATCTGAAGTACCATTAAATTGGTGATGAGTTAGTTTATCATTGTTTCCTTTAGTATCCAATGACCTGAACTCAATAATAGAGTCTGACACTTAGAAGTGGACATTAGCGCAGACAGAAAGACCTCCAGAAGAAGCCCTCTAATTCAGGCATGAGGAGTGGAAGCAGAAATAGTGTGAAAAAATCCCTTTTTCTTTTCTCCCTTTCTAGTAATCTCAAGCACTCAAGTAATCTCATGGAGGCATTGGTACAGTAGTAACAGGGACCAGAAGAAGTTTAAAATTCTGAGGGGGGGAAACCCTCCTCTTTTACCAGAGAAGGTGTGGTCTCAAGAGGGTGAGGTGAACCTGTGTTGATTTTTTTTTTCTCTTTACTGAGCCACCTGGCACTGACACAAAGTAGCCACGGGAAGCACATAAAAGAGAGGGGTAAATTAAGCCCTTGCTTTCTGTTCTGAGGACCAAAAAAGGGGAGCTCAAGGAGAAACATATAGAGGAAAGCCCCTATTATAACAGTTTAAATATACTGACAATACCACAAGTTGGCGAGGATGGAGAGTAACTGAAACACTTGTATATTCCTAGTGGAAATACAAAGATACAGCCACCCTGGAAAAACAGTTTAGCATAGTTTAGTTCTAAACAGTTCTTGTAAAGTTAAACACACACATATACCACATGACTAAGCAGCTCTAACTGTAATCACCCCAAACTGGAAACAACCCAAATATCCTTCAAAGAGTGAATGTATCGATAAACTGTATTTTTTTAAACTTTTTATTGCTTTATGCTTGTAATAAAGCATTAAAAAGTAAAAAACTGATTCATAAAATGAGATGGGTAAATCTTAAATATACTTTGTAAAGTAAAAGAAGCCAAACCCAAAGGGCTATTATATATTTCATGATTTCATTTACATGACACTCTGGAAAGGTAAAACTTGGAAGAAAACAGATCAGGAATTGCCAGGGGTCAGGGGAGGGACTGTCTATAAAGGGATGGCATGCGAGAATTTTTGGACTGACAGAAATGCTTTGTATGGAACTGTGATGTGGATTTATCAAAACTGATAGAACTATACACCACAAAAAGTAAGTTTTACAGTATGTAAATTTTATAGTATATAAATTTTTAAAAAATTAACCAAGATATTGGGGCAAAATGGAATACAGGATGTAAGAAATGAATCTAACTGTATTATAAATGAATCACATCCTCATGCTGAAGTCTATAAGGAAGAAAAAAGCTAACCCAGGAAACAGAAACAATGTCTGGACTGTATACTATACATAAAACCTGTACTCTAGGTGGAAAATTTGTTTCTCACCTGGGTATGGGATAAGAATTCTGAAACTTTATTTATATACTAGGGTAAATATACTGTAAATAATAAGAGCCATGTTTATCACCATTGGAGAAAGAAGTTACAAATAAAGAAAGGGAAAAGGCTAGAATCAACCCTGTGGTTTTGGACTAGTTGGAGGTATCGACTTGTGGTTTAAAAAAAAAATACATACACACACACACACACATATACACACACACACACACATAATAGAGATGGAAATGAATATAGGTGTATGTATATGCATGAGTTAATACCTATAATCTTTAGTTTTATTCACTCAGAGGGGCAAGAAGCAGCGTCATCCTAGTAGCAATGAGCAAACCTCGTTGGTTTCTGAACACCACTTTCCATTGTTGAAAGTGGGGTACTAAAGTCCTTGACTATTACTGTATTGTTTACTTCTCCCTTTAGATGTTAGTATTTGCTTAATATATTTAAGTGCTTTGATGTTGGGGGTGTTTGTGTGTGTATGTGTACTGTGTGTGTGTGTGTGTGTGTGTGTGTGTGTGTGTGTGTGTGTGTGT
>NW_020837984.1:17953592-18001773 GCF_003676395.1 Aethalodelphis obliquidens | reverse complement strand
GTGTGTGTGTGTGTGTGTGTGTGTGTGTGTGTGTGTGTGTGTGTGTGACTGTTATATCATCTTGATGCATTGACTCCTTTATTATTATATAATGACCTCCCCTTTGCCTATTGTTACTATTTTGTCTGCTACAAGTATAACCAGCCCTGCTCTCTTTTGGTTTCTACTTGTAAGGAGTATCTTTTTCCTTTCCTTCACTTTGAGCTCACATGTCCTTAAAGCTAAAGTGAGTCTCCTGTAGGCAGCATATAGTTGGGTCTTGATTTTGTATCCATCAAGTCTTTTGATTGGAGAATTCAATTCATTTACATTTAGAGTAATTATTGATAGGTAAGGTCTTACTTATACCATCTTATTGTTTTCTGGCTGTTCCGTAGTTTTCTTTTTCCTTTCTTCGTCTCTTGCTGCCTTCCTTTGTGAACTGGTGATTTTCCGTAGTAATATTTTCTGACTGCCGTCTTTTTGGTGAATCTACTATACATTTTTGCTTTGTGGTTACCCCGAGGCTCACATAAACATCTTACAGAAAACAATATATTTTATATGATAACAACTTAACTTCAATCACATACAAAATCACTACCCTTTTACTCCTCCCACTTTTATGGTTTTAAACACCCCACTTTTCAACAATGGATAGATCACCCAGATAGCAAAATCAACAAGGAAACATTGGACTTGAAGCATACTTTAGACTAAATGGACTTAACGGACACCTACAGAACATTCAGCAGCTGAATACATTCTTATCAAGCATACACAGAACATTCTCCAAGTTAGATCACATATAGGCTGCAAAACAAATCTTAGCAAATTTAACAAGATTTAAATCATACCAAGTACCTTTTCTGACCACAATGATATGAAACTAGAAATCAATACTGGGGGGAAGCAGGAAATTCTACAAATATGTGGAAATTAAACAACACAGTACTGAATACAAGTATGTCTAAAAAAATCAAAAGGGAAAGCAAAAAATATCTTGAAACAAATGAAAATGTGAACCCAACATATCAAAACCTATGAGACAAAAGCAGTTCTAAGAAGGACATTTATAGTGCTAAACGCCTTTATTAAGAAAAAAGAAAGGCCTCAAATAAATAACTTTACATCTCAAGGAATGAGAAAAAGAACAGACTAGCCCAAAGTCAGCAGAAGAAAGGAAAATAACAAAGATCAGAGCAGAAATAAATGAAATAGAGACCAGAAAAATAGAAAAGGTCAATAAGATTAAGAACTAGATTTTTGAAGATAAACAAAATTGACAAACCTTTAGCTAGACTAAGAAAAAAAGAGAGGACTCAAATACATAAAATCAGAAATGAAAGAGAAGACAAAGCAACTGATACCACAGAAATATATAGGATCATAAGAGACGATTATGAACAATTATATGTCAACAAATTGGATAACCTGGCAGAGATGGAAAAATTGCCAGAAACATACAACTTACCAAGACTGAATCATGAAGAAAGAGAAAATATAAACAGACCCATGGAGTAAGGAGATAGAATCAGTAATCAAATCTTCTCAACAGAGAAAAGTCCAGGGCCAGATGGTTTAAGTGGTGAATTCTAACAAACATTTCAAGAAGAATTAACACCAATCCTTCTCAAACTTGTCCAAAAATTGAAGAGGGAGGAACATCTGCAAACTCATTTTATGAGGCCATCATATTACCATGATGATCCAAAGCTAGATGAAGACACTACAAGAAAACTACAGACCAACAGCTGATGAATACAGACATAAAATTTCTCAACAAAATATTAGCAAACTGAATTCAACAGCACATAGAAGAATTATACACCATGATCAATTGGGATTTATCCCTAGGATGTAAGGATAGTTCAACATATACAAATCAATAAATATGATATGCTTCTTTAATAGAATAAAAGATAAAAATCATATGATTATCTCATTAGATACAGAAAAAGCATTTGATAAAATACAACATCCTTCAATGATAAAAACTCTCAACAAATTGAGTATAGAAGAAACATCCCTCAACATAATAAAGGTCATGTATGACAAACCCTCAGCCAATATCACACTCAATGGTGAAAGGTTGAAGCTTTCCCTCTAACATCAGGAACAAGATTAAGAGTGCCCACTGTCACCACTTTTACTCAACATAGCACTGGAAGTCCTAAGCAGAGCAATGAGGCAAGAAAAAGAAATAAAAGGCATCCAATCAGAAAGGAAAAAGTAAGTTGTCTTTGTTTGTACATGATATGATCTAATATCTAATAGAAAATCCTAAAGATTCCACCAAAAGCTGTTAGAAATAATCAATGAATTCAGTAAAGTTGCAGGATGCAAAAATCAACATACAAATATCAGTTGTTTCTATACCCTAACAACAAAATATCTGAAAAGAACTAAAGAAAACAATCCCATTCACAACAGCATCAAATCAATAAATACCTAGAAATAAATTTAACCAAGGAGCTAAAACATCTGTTCACTGAAAACTAAAAGACTGTGATGAAGGAAACTGAGGAAGATGCAAACAAATGGAAAGACACATGAAATGTGTTCATGAACCAGAAGAATAAATATTGTTTAAACATCCATACTACTCAAAGCCATTGATAGAGTCAATGCAATCCCTACCAAAATTCCAATGCCATTTTTCATAAAAAGAGGAAAAACAATTCTAAAATTTATATGGAACCACAAAAGACTCTGAATTGCCAGAGCAATTCTGAGAAAGAACAAAACTGGAGGCATCATACTTTCTGATTTCAAACTATACTACAAAGCTATAGTGATCAAAACAGTAAGGTGCTGGCACAAAAACAGATACATAGATCAATGGAACAGAACAGAGAACCCATAAATAACCCCCCACATATACAGTCAACTAATATTTTACAAGGGAGCCAAGACTACTCAGTAGGGGAAGGATAGTCTCTTCAATAAGAGGTGCTGGGAAAACTAGATATCCACATGCCAAAAAAATGAAATTGGACTCCTACTTTTACCGCTCACAAATTAATGTGAAATGGGTTAAAGACTTAAACATAAGACCTGAAACCATAAGCTCCTAGGAGAAAACACAGGGGAAAACTCCTTGACATTGGTCTCACCAGTGATTTTTTTGGATGTGACACCAAAAGCACAAGCTACAAAAGCAAAAATCAGTAAGTAGGACTCCATCAAACCCCAAATTCTCTGTACAGCAAAACAGTCAACAAAATGAAAAGGTAACCTACAGAAGAGGAGAAAATATCTGCAAACCATATATCTGATAAGCGATTAATATCCAAAATATATAAAGAACTCATAAAACTGAATAACAAAAAAACAATCTGATTTAAAAGTGGGCAGAGGAACTAGAACTGAATAGACATTTTTCCAAAGAAGATATACAAATTACCAACAGGTAGATGAAAAGGTGCTCAACATCACTATTTATCAGGGAAATGCAAATCAAAACCTCAATGAGATCACCTCACACCTGTCAAAAAGGCTATTATCAAAAAGACAACAAATAACAATGTTGATAGGGATGTAGAGAAAACAGAACCTTTATGCACTGTTGGTGGGAATGTAAATTAGTGCTGCCACAATGGAAAACAGTAGGGAGGTTCTTTAAAAAATTAAAAATAGAACTACCATATAATCCAGCAATCTCATCTCTGGGTATACATCCAAAGGAAATGGAAACAGGTATCTGCACTCCCACATTTGTTGCAGCATTATTTACAATAGCCATGGTATGGAAACAACCATATCCTGTGTCCATCAATGGATAAATGGATAAAGAAGACATGGTGTAGGGACTTCCCTGGTGGTGCAGTCATTAAGACTCCACACTCCCAATGCAACGGGCCCGAGTTCGATCCCTGGTCAGGGAACTAGATCCTACATGCATGACACAACTAAGAGTTCGCATGCCACAACTAAGGAGCCCATGAGCTGCAACTAAGACCCAGCGCAATAAAATGAAATGAAATGAAACAAAAGACATGGTGTATATATACACAAAGGGATATTATTCAGCTGTTAGAGAGAAGGAAATCCTGTCATTTACAACAACAACATAGATGGAGCTTGAGGGCATCATGCTAAATAAAATAAACCAGACAGGGAAAGAGATATACTGTATGACACCATTTACATGTGGAACCTAAAAAAGCCGAACTTGTGGAAACAGAGTAGAATGCTGTTTACCAGGGGCTGGAGGGTGGGGGAAATGGGGAGATATTGGTCAAAGGGTACAAACTTCCAATTAGAAGATGAATAAGTTCTGGGGATCTATGCACAGCATTGTGATGATAGTTAACAATAATGTACTATATAGTTGAAAGTTGTTGAGAGTAGATATTAAATTTTCTTACCACAAAAACTATGTGATGTGATGGAGGTGTTAGCTAATGCCATGATGGTAATTATTTTGCAATATAAGTGTATCAAATCAAAGCACTGTATACCTTAAACAATGTTATATGTCAATTTTATCTAGTAAAGCTAGGGGAAAAAAATCTTATTCTCCAAAACAAAACAAAAAAAAAAAAAAAGAGGGTTCTTTGGGGAAATAGTTGATTTCAGGGTAGTGGCAAGGTACAGGAGCCAACATGAAAGTGTTCTCAATAGCTAAAACTAAAACAATTTGAGTAGTATTGGATTGTAATCCAAAGAATGAAATAAATACCCCTGAGTTCATACTAATGTACATGGAAAACTAAAGGAATAAATAAATGGGGGAGGAACAACAGCTCTTGCTTACAGAAGAATTCCAATTAATAAACGTAGAAGGAATAAAGGAGATATGAAAACTCCATTAGAATACCAGAGTAATAATTGCTACAAGCAAGATCCACTGAAGGATGCTTAAAATTAGTGGTCAAAGTTTAAGCAGAAACAGGACATTTGCATAGTCTAGCAATACCTCCCTTAAATATTTAGTATCAAAAAAAATTAGTATCTACAAAGGAAAAACATTAAGTTTACAGTGGAGAATCTTGGTAGATACTACTTTAGCCAAGTGATCAAGGTTAACATCACTAGTCATGCATATCAACTTAATGTGCTCCCTGATGAAATGCACTGAAAGTGTATAACCCCAATCTAATCTTGAGACAACATCAGACAAAGCCAGATGGAAAAGACTTTCTCCAAAATAACTAATTCTCTTCAAAGTGTGAAAGTTATGAAAAACAAGGAAAGTCTGAGAAACTGACACAGATTGGAGGAGATTAAGGACACAACAACTACCTGCAAGGTGAGATTATGGAATGGATCTGAAACAAAAAAGCTTCATTTGTGGAAAAAACAGGTGAAATCCAAATTGGTCTATACATTTAATTATAATTTTATATGAAGGAGAATTTCTTAGCTTTGGTAAATATTTAATGGTTATGATGTTAGGGTAAAATGTTAACATAAGGGGAAGCTTTAGCAAAGGGTATATTGGCAACCTCTAAAATAGGCCCCCAATGGGACTTCCCTGGTGGTCCAGTGGTTAAGATTCCACGCTCCCAATGCAGGGGGCAAGGGTTCAATCCCTGGTGGGGGAACTAAGATCCCATCCCGCATGCCACATGGTGTGGCCAAAAAAAAAAAAAAAACAAACAAATCCCCCCAATGATCTCTGCCTCCTGGTATTCATGCACTTGTGTAATCCCTAACCCTTGAGGGTTGGCTGGAAATAGTGATTCATTTCTTTCTAGTAGAATGTGGCAGATGTGGTGAGATTCACTTCCAAGGTTAGGTTACAAAGTAATGACTGTGGGTTTTGTCTTCAGCACTTTCTCCTGCAGTCTCAATTGCTCACTCTGAGAAAAGCTTTGCTGTCATAGCTGCCATATGGAAAGAAGAAACTGATTATTTCTGGCCAATAACTGTGTGAGTGAGCCTGGAAGGACATTCTCTTAGTCAAGCCTTGAGATGGGACCACAGCTGTAGTCAATACCTTGTTTGCAACCTTGTGAGAGACCCTAAGCCAGAAGCACCCAGTTAAGCCATGCCTAGATCTCTGACCCACAGAAACTTTGGGATAATATTTATTGTTTTAAGCTGCTACATTTCAGGGTAATAGGTTACACTGCAATAAATAAAACAGGAACTCTACTATTTTTTGCAGCTCCTCTGTAAGTCTAAAATTATCTCAAAATAAAAAAGTTTAATACATATATAAATGTTTTATGCATATATATATGCACACACACAGATAAGTGTGTGTATGTATATACAGTTAGAATTATTTACAGACTCTGGAGTCAGACAAACCTAGGTTCAAACGCCACCTCCAACACTTAATGGCCATGTGATCTTAGGCAAAACATTTAATTTCTCTAAGTATTAGGTTTTTAAAATCTATAAATTGAGGTAATAATATCTACCTCCGGATGATTATACTAAGTATAAAGTGATACACACATTGACTACAATGCCTGGCATTTAGTACATTCTGAACAAACAGCATTATTATTAGTTCATATTTAAAATCATCTATAATTTTCTTCTCATTCAAGGAATTCAGCCCCAATAACTTGGCATTTTATCACTTAGAAGAGTTTAAGTATTGTATGTAAACTTGTCAATCTTTTAATTTCTAAACATTTTTCACACACAGTACTGATCTCTATAACACTCTACTATTTATAATAGTATTGAAATCAGAGATTGACCTTGTTTTTTCCTGCCCCAATCCAATTTTCAACCACTAATTTTTCAAGCTATAATGGACCTTTAAGCTTTCCAACCCTTTCCTTCCATCAGTCATCCATATATGAGTGCCAAAGATATTAAATGACTTGTCCAAGAGGACAGTTGATAGAATAGTTTAAGTACGGTTTTGGATTCGGGAGAGACAGTACCACGTGGTGAACAAGCTCTTGCTTAGACTGAACAGACTGCATTATTTGAGACAATGAGGTTTGCTTGATAGCAATGTCAGTGTCTCAGTTTCCCAGAGGGCAAATAAGGATACCACCACCTACCTCATAGGGTTATCACAAGTATTAAATGAGATAACATATTTAAGTCCCTCACTGCCATGACTACCACATGCCGATGTCGATTACACATTTTTTCCCTCTTTGTAAGGCCAGTGCTCTCCACTCTGAAATACTACCTTCTCAACTATAAGGTGGAAACATTAAACACAGACAGTAATTCGTTTAGCCATATGGTAAAAGACTCACTAATGTAAAACTGAATCAATGACAGTCTTAAAATCAATCTGAATAGTATAAATCTAATGCATTTATCCCTGAATTGGGTTTCCATTCCTACAATCATTGTGAAGTAATAAGGCATCACATCAGGGACCACATTAGGTTGACGTGCATTACTGGTGATGTTAACCTTGACAACTTGGCTGAAGTGATGTCTGCCAGGAAATTTCACTTTTTTCATTCTAAGTACTAAATATTTGAGGGGAATCATGAAATGGAAACAAAGAGAGGAGAGGGAGCAAAGCCTGGTCTTCAGCATATTTCCAATGTAATAAATAAGGAATTAGTAAATTGTACCACTCAATGATCAAAGATTCTTCTTAGAGTAATTCAGTGTTTTAAAATACTTGATGTCAAGTCGTTTTCCAAAAGCTCTTTGAGAGTATAAATACATTACTCTCAGGTGTTTTCTCTTAGTTAGGTGTTTATTCCTTGACAGAATTCTAGCTTAGGCAGATACAACCTCCCCTAAGAGAAATCATACTGCCTCTCCCCCAAGAACTTACATTTGCTTAAGTATTTTAAACCCTTTATCATAAATTCCATCAGCTTGCTTGTAATCACAATGAGACTCACCGAACTGCAGATACTGGAGTCCCTTCTGGATTGGAATATCCTTCCAAATCTGAAATGTTCACTTGTGTTTGCCTTGAGGTTACTATCTGGTTATTCTGAAAAGGTATGGTTTTCAAGTCCTGGGAAATAATATCACTATCTGGAAGAGGAGACTGTACGACTTGGAAGTCCGGTGAAGATTTAGGTCCTAGAAAACCTAAAGATTCTTGATCCTGTGCTACAGGTTTACTGGTCAATAATTTGGAGGTTGGTTCCAATGATTCTGAAGATATAGTCTGTAGGTCAGAGTTAAACTCACTATTCATCCTTGTTTTAGAGGCAGGATCCAATGAATGAAATCTTTTATCTAAGGTTCCACTATCCAACTTGGAAGGAGTCTTGGGACAAAGAGTTATACGAACACAAGAAAGTGCTTTTCTATTTGAAGGTGGAGTAGATGCAGATGTTACTACTGTACATTGATTTGGGGCTGATGGGGAGGCCACATCACTGAATTTGCCTTCAACATTTATCATATCAGAAATGTGTAATTTAGGCTCATGTTCATTATTCTTTTCTACTATATAATCCTGACCTTGAGGAAAGGAAGAATGGTGTTCTCCCATGTGGTGATCTACATCTGGGGCTTTGCTTTGTTCAAAGAGCTGACGTTGTTCAAGAAAAATGCGAGAAGGAAGGTCTGAAGCTATATAATCCTGACTTTGAGGAAGGGGAGAGTGGTTTTCTCTCAACTGATTATCTTTATGTTGGGTCTTGCTTTGTTTAAAGAGTTCTCGTTTTTCAAGAAAAACACGACAAGGGAGATTTGCAGCTACATAATCCTGATGTTGAGGAGGGGGAGAATTGTGTTTTCTCACACGGTGATCTGCATGTGAGGCTTTGCTTTGTTCAAAGAGCTCTTGTTCAAGAAAAATATTCGAAGGAAGATCTGGAGTTATAGTTACATTCTTCTCTTTTACTCCTAGTGTGGAACTGGGTCTGCCCATGTTAATGAGAGTATCGTTATCAGAAAAATGAACTTCCTTGAAATTGCTATCATTTGCACTGGTACTGGGCTTAGAATGACTGCCTTTAAAATCTGATCTTTCTAAGGGTTTTTCTTCTTGGTGAGAATATGCAACAGATAATTTTTGGCTTTGCCTACTATTTTCTGCTAAAATAGTCACAGCTTTATCTGGTGACTGACTAATGATTTTAAATGATGAAGGGGAAGAGGTTTTCTCTTTTAGATCTCTAGTAGGATTTTGCTCTTCAGTGATATGAGAACTAACTAGCCCCACAGATGCTCCAGTACACTGGCTACCTTCAGTAACACCAACCTTAAGAAAAGAGGAATCTGAAAAGCATTTAGAATGTCGGTGAGATGAGAAAATGATGGAGGTAGTAAACTTTTTCATGGGTTCTGGGGGCAGCATTTGTGATGACGACTGACAATCCATTTCTTCAGGTGGCATACAAGCAGGTTCTATTAATTCTGATAGCCAAGGGTCCAACTTTTCACGGAATGGCATTCGAAGACCCTTGCTAATTTTCAAGTCATCACCTATAAAGTTTTGAAATGGGGAATGACTTTGTAACTGCAATGAATTCCAAACTTTGAAATGGGAGTTGTTCTGGTCCAGTGACTTGGCAAGGTTGATGTGCCCGGTTGTCCATGATGATGGGCTCCGTTGTCCTCTGATCATTTCTGAGGGTTCAGCAGATCTGAAAACACAAGGGTGGCTGTCCAATTGTGGCCGTTCAGCTGTTAGAGTCCTGAAACATCCTTTTTCATGGCTCTCAATAATAATGTGACTACATACAGCTTCTGGCTTGCATTCTATCCCCTGTGGACTCTGTAAACCCTAGAAGATATAAACAAGTTCTTACTTGACGTAGTCCAAATAGTTATATAAAAATTAGATTCCTATCTAGGCTAAGATCTGACCATGAAGGTAATGTTGATCTTTTATAATGAAACAGGTAAGAACACAAAAAGAAAAATACAGCTAACTATAGAATAAAATGGCTCATGATAAATAAGACCACACAGTTAATTTCTTCTAAAAATTTTCACTGAAGTAACAAAAGCAAAGACTACTACTCACCTTTTTTGTTCTAGTAACAGAGGTCCCTTACCCCAACTTCTGCTGGTCACATGACTGCCAGCAGAGACATTTCCAGTTTCTTCTGCAGCCAGATGTGACCATGTGACTAGGTGTAGGCCAATGGGATGTGAGCAAAAGCAGTAAATACAATTTCTGGTTCCTGTCCTTAAAAAAATCAAGTTCCTGACCTCTATGTTTCCCTACCCCAACCATCATTACCATCACCATTACCTTTGCCAACTGAAAATGGTGATGTCTAGAACAATCTTGGGAAGCCAAATGTAAGGATGGCTCAGCGGCCCACCCAGTTTGGTTCCTCAGAAGACCTCAAGAAGCAGAGCTTTCTTTCCTACCCTGGAGAAAAATACAGTTCTACCTTATTTGAGCCACTGTATTTGAGTCTCTTTGTTACAGAAGCCTGGCCTACAACCTAATATTTAACATTAACAATAGGAAAAAGAACTAGTACCTCTTTCTGGGGTATAGGATCAGTGCTTAAAGATAAATATAACATTTCTTTGAGATTTCGGTGTTTTACCTATAAAGTTATAACCTGGCATTCTATTTAACTTTAGTGCCACATTTGATTTCATAGAAAAATATTTTAAATTATGGTGCCATCTGTCACATAATGGAGGAGATGTACTTTTCCCTATTCCTCCTGCTAAGCAGAACTAAAAATCCTGGATATTATATATACAACAAACTTAAAAAGAATCTGAAAGGTGTAGAGGAAAAGGCAGACTGGCTAGGGACCTTGGGACCTGAGGAGTAACAAGGTAGTGAGATCCCTGGGTTTTCTTTTTACTTCAAATATCCCAGACTTGGAGGTGAAGACAGCGACCCATGAACAAAGAGCACAGAAGAGCACAAACAGCACAAAAGCTCTAACAAAAACCTGCTCTCGTTAGCTAAAAAACAAGCAAAGGTAAAGTTTAGCAAGACACAAAACCTTTAGACAATAACTGCTCTCTTCCAGCCAAACATCACAGAAAAACACTGTGGCCTCACCCACACTCACACCAGCAAAAGCCAAGTGAGGAGCTTGAGATCTATCCTTTCAAAACTCTAATAAGGAACCCCAACATCCAGGCCAGTGTGGAATTAGAGATGGTCAAGCAAGATCCCAGAACTATTTTCAACCCTGATGGCTAGTAATGAGCTACCCCTCCCTGTGATGTCAGTAGAGACGACATGGGGAGACAGCTTTCATTCCCACTTAACAATAATGAGGTGCCTCTCTCTCTCCCAGCTGCAGACTGGAAGAAAAGATTTGCAAATCTCATATCCAATAAAAAATTTACAAAGAACTCTCAAAATTGAGGAGTAAAAAAAAAAAAATTTTTAAAACAATCCAGTCCCCCAAAAGGGGCAAAAACATATACATTTCACTGAACAGGACAGAGATGGGAAATAAGAGCATGAAAAGATGTTCAACACCATTAATCATTAAGGAAATGGAAATTAAAACCACAATGAAATATCACAACACACCTATCAGAGAATGGCTAAAATAAAAAATAACGACAGGACTTCCCTGGTGGCGCAGTGATTAAGAATCCGCCTGCCAACATGGGTTTCAGCCCTGGTCTGGGAAGATCCCACATGCCATAGAGCAACTAAGCCCGTGCAACACAACTACTGAGCCTGTGCTCTAGAGCCTGTGAGCCACAACTACTGAGCCTGTGCTCTAGAGCCCATGAGCCACAACTACTGAGCCTGTGCTCTAGAGCCCATGAGCCTAGAGCCCGCGCTCTGCAACAAGAGAAGCCACCACAATGAGAAGCCCACACACCACAATGAAGAGAAGCCCCTGCTCGCTGCAACTAGAGAAAGCCCGTGCAGCAACGAAGACCCAACGCAGCCAAAACATAAATAATAAAAATAGAATAAATAAATCTAAAAAAAAATAATGACAACATCAAATGCTGGTGTGGCTGTGGAGTAATGAGATCACTCACACATTACCGGTGGGAATGTAAAATGGTACAAACGTCAAACAGTACAAATGGTGTGGAAGTTCTCAAAAATTTAAAACATGCAATTACCATATGACCCAGCAATAGTAATAAAGACCTATGTTCATCAAAAAGCTGCAGAGGAATGTCTATAGCAGCTTTATTTGTAATAGCGAACAACTAGAAAACTACCAAGTTGTCATTCAACAGGTACATATTTAAACAAATTGTAGTACATCCATACCATAGAATACTACACATCAATAAAAATGAACAGACTGTTGATATTGAATATTCTGCAGAGAATTATGCTGAGTGAAAAAAAGCCAATACTAAATGACTGCACACTGTATGATTTCATCTATACGAGTCTTAAAATGACAAAATTATAGAAATAGAAACTAGATTAATGGTTGCCGGGGGTTAAGAAAGGAATGGGAATAAGAGAGAAGTGGATGTAGCTATTACAGGGCAACATAAGGGACCCTTGCTGTGGTGTAAACATTAAGTAGCCTGACTGTATCAATGTCATTATCGTGGTTGTGATATATTGTTACAGATTTGCAAGACCTCATCATTGTTGGAAACTAGGTAAAGGGGAAAAGCAATCATTCTATATTATTTCTTACTACTTTATGGGAATCTACAATTATTTCAAAGTAAAATGTTTATATTTTTAAAAAGCCAACAAACTAATTAAACACCACTGGACAAAAAAACACTTTAAAAATGTGATATTTATTCCATGGCTTCTTATTACCCTGACACTGCCTGACATATCACTGGGAAATAAATATTCCAATTGGAAATAAATACTCCAATGACTAAGAATCATAAACTTAGTCCAGCCTCTTAAAGCAGGGCATTATTAGATTTATATTCATCCCAAAAGACATTTTTTCCTCCTTTCCAATAATCTGTATCTTACAATTCTTTGGAACACTCCAAACCTTACAGCCTTCCATCACCTCTTTCAAGCTTTATAATAATTATAAACAGCTTTCAAATAACTTTTCCATTTAAAAAATTCTTATAGCTTTGGTATTTGGCAAATAAATTTTAGTATTTTCATATAACCTTTTCCAGATAAACCGTAAAAACTTATCTTATATCCCAACAATGTATCACATGTTAAAAGCTACTATTTAACTCAACAAAATCCAACACTTTTTTTTAAAATTCAACACTCTTTAATGATAAAATCACTCAGTAAACTATAAATGAAAGGGACTTCCTCAAACAGATGAATGGCATTTACAAAACATGCACAGCTAACATTATACTAAATAATGAAAGATCAGATGCTTTTTCCTTAGGATAAGACCAACACAAGTATGGCCATACTTCCTCTTATCATCTGGAGGTTCTAGCCAGGGCAATCTAGAAAGCAACTTAAAGAAATCCAAAAAGGAGAGGAAGAAGTACCTCTATTTGCAGATGACAAGATCTTCTGCACAGAAAATAGCAAGGAAATCATAAAAAACCAACTAGGACTAATAAGCAAGTTCATTAAAGTTTAGGATGTGAGCTCAACAGACAAAAATCAACTGCATTTCCATACACAGTGAACAATCCAAAAATGAAATAGAACAATTCCATTCACAACAGCATAAGAATAAAATACTTAAGAATATATTTATCAAAATAAATAAATAAATAAAACTAGTACACCACAAAACATTACTGAAATTACAGAAGATCAGAATAAATGGTAAACTGGCCCAATGGATAGGAAGACTTAATATTGTTAAGATGGCAATATTCCCATATTGATCTACAGATTCAAGGCAATTCCTAACAAAATGCCAACTGGCTTTTTTTTTTTTGCGGTATGTGGGCCTCTCACTGTTGTGGCCTCTCCCGCTGCGGAGACGTGCAGGCTCAACGGCCATGGCTCACGGGCCCAGGCACTCCACAGCATGTGGGATCTTCCCGGACCAGGGCACGAACCCGTGTCCCCTGCATCGGCAGACGGACTCTCAACCACTGCGCCACCAGGGAAGCCCCCAACTGGCATTTTTTCTTTGCAAAAATTGACAAGCAGATCCCAAAGTTCATACAGAAATTCAAGGGACCCACTGTAGCCAAATCAATCTGGAAAATGATGTACAAAGCTGGAGGACTCAAGTTCTGATTTCAAAACTTATCACACAGCTACAGTAATCAAAACAGGGTGGTACTGGCACAGGAACAGATATATAGATCAAGAGAATAGAACTGACAGTCCAGAAATAAACACTAACATTTATGATGAATTGACAAAAAGACCAAGAAAATTCATAGGGAAAGAATAGTCTTTTCAGCAAACATTGCTGGGACAACTAAAAGAATGTAAAGTGTAAAAGAATGAATTTGCACTCCATATATTAAAAAATGCCTCTAAGGGGACAGGCAACAAAAATAAAAAAATATATATGTAGTTGTCCAGTTTTCCCAGCACGACTTATTGAAGAGACTGTCTTTTCTCCACTGTATATCTTTGCCTCCTTTGTCATAGATTAGGTGGCCACAGCTGCATGGGTTTATTTCTGGACTTTCTAGAAAATCAGTAGTTCCAATGACCTATATTTCTGTTTTGCGGCCAGTACCATACTGTTTTGATTACTGTAGCTTTGTTGTATAGTCTGAAGTCAGGGAGCCTAATTCCTCTAGCTCTGTTCATCTTTCTCAAGATTGCTTCCACTATTTGGGGTCTTGTGTTTCCATAAAAAGTATAAAATTTTTTGTTCTAATTCTGTGAAAAATGTCCTTGGTAATTTGATAGGGATTGCATTGAATCAGAACACCCCCTAACACCATACACAAAAATAAACTCAAAATACTTATTTGCAAAGCAGAAATAGAGTCACAGATGTAGAGAACAAACGTATGGTTACCAAGGAGTGAAGGGGGAGGTGGGATGAACTGGGAGATTGGGACTGACATAAAAACACTAATATGTATAAAATTGATAACTAACAAGAACCTACTGTATAGCGCAGGGAACTCTACTCAATGCTCTGTAGTTACCTAAATGGGACAGAAATCTAAAAAAGAGTGTGTGTGTGTGTGTATATATATATATATATATATATATATCTGATTCACTTTGCTGCACAACAAGAAACTAAAACAACATTGTAAAGCAGCTATACTCCAATAAAAATTAATTTAAAAAAATACACACCAAATTAAAAAAAAATACAGGTGCATATAATCAGTGAAAGACCCTTCTCAAAGAAAACTAATGTTAATACTTCTGTTGTTTATTTAAAGAGAGAAATCTTAATTACATAAGCTCTGGTTTGGGAATTTTTCAGTGAATTTGAAATATTAAAGATCTCTAGATTAAAATAAAGACAGGTACAATTTGAATCCTTCATATATAATTTAGTTTTAACAAGGAAATTTACAAATTTGAGTTTAAATCCATCACAGCATTCAGTGGTAAAGGGTTTCACAGGAACTCAGATTAACTCTTTTGATTCACTTCAGTAGGAAAAATAAAAACTGGAAAATAAAATAATAAATTTAAAAAGTAAAAATATATAAATTAGACATCAAAACTTAAAACTCTATCAAAATGTACAATCAAGAGAGCTAAAAGGCAACCTACAGAATGGGGAAAAGTATCTGCAAATCATATATCTGATAAAGGGTTAATATCTAGAATATATAAAGAATTCTTACAATTCAAACAAAAAAACAACCCAATTCAAAAATGGGTAGAGGTCTTGAATAGACATTTCTCCAAAGAAGATACATACCTGGTCAACAAGTCCATGAAAAGTTGTTCAAATCAATAATCATCAGCAAAATGCAAATCAAAAACACAATAAGTTGTCACTTCATACCTGGCATGGCCATTATAAAAAAACAACAACAGGGCTTCCCTGGTGGCACCGTGGTTGAGAGTCCACCTGCCGATGCAGGGGACATGGGTTCGTGCTCCGGTCCGGGAAGATCCCACATGCCATGGAGCGGCTGGGCCCATGAGTCATGGCTGCTGAGCCTGCGTGTCGGAGCCTGTGCTCCGCAATGGGAGAGGCCACAACAGTGAGAGGCCCACATACCGGAAAAAAAAAAAAAAAAAAAACCACAGAAAGTATTAAGTGTTGGTGAGAATGTGAAAAAATTTAAATCCTTATGCACTGTTGATGGTAATGTAAAATGGTATGGCTGCTATCGAAAACTGTATGGCAGTTCCACAAAAACATAAAAATAGAATGACCATATGATCTAGCAATTCCACTTCTGGGTCTATACCAAAAGAATTTAAAAGCAGGGTCTCAAGGAGATATATTTATATGCTCATATTCACAGCAGCACTATTCACAAGAGCCAAAAGGTGGAAGCAACTCAAGTGGCCACTGATGGATGAATGGATAAACAAATGTGGTACATACATACAATGGAATATTATTCAGCCTTAAAAAGGAAGGAAACTCTGACACATGCTACAACATGGATGAACTTTGAGGACGCAGTTTAAGCAAAATAAGTTGGTCACAAAAAGAAAAATACTGTATGATTCCACTTTTATGGAGCTACCTAAAGGAATCAAATTCAGAGACAATTTAGAATGGTGGTTGCCAGGGGTTGGAGAAGAGGTGGGGATAGGAGATCATGGTTTACTGGATATAGAGTTTCAGTTTTATAAGAAAAAGAGTCCTTAAGATTGGTTGACAACCATGTTAACACAGTTAACACCATTCAACTTCAGAGTTAAAAATGGTTAAGATGATAAATTTTGTTATGTATTATTTTAGCACAATTTTTAAAAATAAAAATAATTTAAAATTGCCTCAAAGGGGATAACAGACCTAGATATAAGAACTAAAACTAAATCTCTTTGAAGATAATGATGAATTTTTGTGACTGTGGGTTATGCCATGATTTCTTAATATGACACCAAAAGCACAAGCAATAAAAGAGAAGTATAATTTGGACTTTGTCAAAATAAAAAACTTGTAGGACTTCCCTGGTGGCGCAGTGGTTAAGAATCCGCCTGCCAATGTAGGGGACACAGGCTCGAGCCCTGGTCCTGGAAGATTCCACATGCCGTGGAGCAACTAAGCCCATGTGCCACAACTACTGAACCTAAGCTCTTAAGGTCCGTGAGCCACAACTACTGAGCCTGTGTGCCACAACTACTGAAGTCTGCGCACCTAGAGACTGTGCTCCACAACAAGAGAAGCCATCATAATGAGAAGCCCGCGCACTGCAATGAAGAGTAGCCCCCGTCTGCCACAACTAGAGAAAGCCCGCATGCAGCAATGAAGACCCAACGCAGCCAAAGATAAATAAATAAATTTATAAAAAAATTAAAAACTTGTGCTTCAAAGGTCACCATCAAGAAAGTGAAATGACAGTATAAAGAATCTGAGAAAATACGTACAAGTAATATATCTGATAAGAATCTAATATTCAGAATATACAAAGAATTACAATTCAACAGTAAAAAGACAATTAAATTTTAAAATGGGCAAAAGATCTGAATAGAGATGTTTCTGCAAAGAAGATAAATGACAAATAACCACATGAAAAGACATTCAGTATCATTAATCATTAGGAAAATAAATTAAAAACAAGATGAGATACCACTTCATACCCATCAGAATAACTATAATCAAAAAGGCAGAAAATAGTGACATTGAAAAGGTTTTCTAGTATGAGAAACTAGAACCCTCATACACTGTTGGTGGGAATGTAAAATGGTACACTTTTTTTTTTTTTTTTTTTTTTTGCGGTACGCAGGCCTCTCCCTGCTGTGGCCTCTCCCGTTGCGGAGCACAGGCTGCGGACGCGCAGGCTCAGCAGCCATGGCTCACGGGACTAGCCGCTCCGCGGCATGTGGGATCTTCCCGGACCGGGGCACGAACCTGTGTCCCCTGCATCGGCAGGCGGACTCAACCACTGCGCCACCAGGGAAGCCCTGGTACAGTTACTTTTGAAAGACAGTATGGCAGTTCCTTAAGATGTTAAACATAGAGTTATTGTATGTCCTAGCAATTCCACTTCTAGGTATATATAGCCAAGAGATAGGAAAACATGTCCATTCAAAACCTTGTACACTTATGTTTATAGCAGCACTATTCACAATGGCCAAAAAGTGGAACAACATGTCTATCAACTGGTGAATGGATAAATAAAATACAATATATCTATACAATGGTATATTATCTGGCAATCAAAAGTACTGAAGTACTGATTCATGCTACTATGCAACATGGATGAATCTTGAAAATACTATGCTAAGTAAAAAAGAAGGCAGTCACAAAAGATCACATATTAAATGATTCCATTTATATGAAACATCCAGAATAGGCAAATCCATAAGGAGAGAAAGTAGATTATTGGTTGTCTAGGGCTAAGGGAATGGAGGTGGAGGGGTAGAATGGTAAAAATGTTCTAAAATTTAGTTATTGGCCAATTCTGTAAATAAAGTAAAAACGACTGAATTATATATTTTAAATGGGTGAATGTTACTGTATATAAATTGTAGTGAGATAAAGCTGTTACAAAAGTACTTTTAGCTGATATGTCCTTTATGAATTTCCAGACTATTTCTTAATTAAAATTTTCACCTAACAGAGCTACTTGCGTTTTGTCAGATTATTCACTCATTGCTCAGCTTAATATCACAAGTCACAGACTTCATGTAACAAACCAGAAAGGAAATAATAGTTCCTCCCTGTCACATAAAACAAACAAAACTAAACACACACATGCACATGTACACGCACACACACAGCCACACATACACAGTCATCTAGCACTAAAAGTAAAAATCTACTCTCTACAAAGAAATGAAACATGGATTACTATTTCATGCAAAACTCCCTTGAGGTAACAGCCTCGCAGTCCAGTGGTTAGGACTCTACGCTCTCACTGCCGAGGGCCCTGGTTCAATCCCTACTTGGGGAGCTGAGATCCCACAAGCCACACGGTGCAGACAAATAAGTTAATTAATTAATTAATTAATTAATAAGTAAGTAAAGCTTTTAAAAAAATAAAAATTATTTTTAAAACTCCCTTGAAAATCAATAAATTTATGGAAACAAATGTGCTTTTTTTTTTGGAAACAAATGTTTTAAAAATAAATAAGGGTTATTTTAAGCTTGAGTGTAAAATTTTAGAAAAATCTATAAACTACCATGGAATTACTTGACAGGATTAATTGTCTAAGTTGTTCATAATTTTATATTTTAGGACCTCAAAGTCAAAACTTAAAAAAACCCCAAAAACTACAACAGTTAAAGCAATTTCTACTTGCACTAGAACCAATGGGTATGCTAAGTCTTCTTTTAAAATGTTTTCTGGAAAAACTTGAAAATCTTGCTATACATTTAAAATCAACCCTAAACCTACCGGGATGCGAACTTCATTATTTATATTCTAAACAACGGTAAGTCTAAGCAACAATACTTTGTATGCGTGTGGATATTTTACAGCTCTGTAAAATACATTCTTTCGGAAGAATGTTTAATGTAAAAGCAAGCACAACACACACAAAAGATCAGAGACAGAATATAAAAACATATTAGTCAACTTATATGCAAATGTTTTATAGAGGTAAAATTCACATAACATGAAGCTAACCATTTTAATGCATATAACTTGTTAGCATTTAGACCACCTCTATCCAGTACATAACCATCACCTCTATCTAGTTTCAAAAGGTTTATCAACCCAAAATGAAACCCATATCCATTAAGCAGCTACCCCTTCTCCCCTCTCTGCTCAACATTTGCCAACTATTAATAAGCTTTCTGCTTCTGTTAATTTACCTATTCTGGATATTTCATATAAATGGAATAATATGTGACCTTTCATATCTGGATTCTTTCACTCAGCATAATGCTTTCAAGGTTCACCTATACTGTAGCATGTATCAGAAATTCATTGCTATTTATGGCTGAATAATATTCCATTGTATTGGATATACCACACATTCTTTATCTATTCATTAATTGATGGACATTTAGGTATTTCCAACTTTTGGCTTTTGTGAACAGTGCTATTATGAAAACTTATGTACAATTTTTTGTTTGAACACCTGTTTTCAATTCTTTTGGGTATACACCTAGTAGTGGAATTGCTGGGCCATTATTCCACACTATTATTATTTGTTACTCTATGTTTAACTATTTGAGGAACTGCAAAACTGGTTTCCACAGTGACTGCACTATTTTACACTCCCACCAGCAATGTACAAGGGTTCCAATTTTTCCATATCCTTGCCAAGACTTTTTATTTTCCATTTTTTAAATACAGCTATCCTAGTAGGTTTGAAGTGGTACCACTGTTCTTTATTTCTTCACATGGCTTTGAGTTGATGTCTAGTGTCCTTTCATTTCACCTGGATGACTGACTTGCTGTAGCATTTTTTGCATGCCAAACTTCCTAAGTTAACATTTATCTGGTCTTAAATTCTCATATATTTTTAAAGATAGTTTTGCCAGATGTAGAATTCTTGGTTGGCAGTTTTTTCCTTCAGCACTTTAAATATATCAACCCACTTCCTTTAGCCCTCTTAGGTTTCTAAAGAGAAGTTGACTGCTAATCTTATTGAAGATCCCTTATAAGTGATGAGTTGCTTCTCTATTGCTGCTTTCAAGATTTCCTGTCTTTGGTTTTCAACAATTTGACTATTCACTTGACCCCTGAACAACACGAGTCTTGAACTATGCAGAACCGCTCATACATAGATGTTTTTCAATAAATATGTACTACAGCACTAAACGACCTGCAGTTGGTTAAATCAGAGGATACAGAACCATGGATACGGAGAGATGACTGTAAAGTTTTATGTGAATTTTCAGCTGTACTGGTGGGGGTTGGGGGGGGGGTCGGAGTCCCTAACCTCCGCATTGTTCAAGGACCAACTGTAATGTGTCTCAGTGTGGAACTCTTTCAGTTTTTCCTGCTTGAAGTTCACTAAGCTTCTTGGATGTATATATGCATGTTTTCCATCAAATTTGTAAAGTTTTCAACAATTACTTCATCAAGTATTATTTCTGTCCATTTCTCTTTTCTCTCACCCTAGGACTTCCATTATACACATTTTGGTATGCTGGTGGTACCTCATGGCTCCGTTAATTTTTCTTCATTCTTTTCTCCTTCTGGGCTTTCAAACTTGATAATCTCAACTGACCTATTTTCAAGTTCACTGATTCTTTGTTTGACCTGCTCAAATGTGTCCTTCTAGTTGGACTTTTCATTTCAGTTATTGTACTTTCAGCTCCAGAATTTGAATTTGGATCCTTTTTCTAATTGCTATCCCTTTTTTGACATCTCTATTTGGTGACACATCCTTTTCTTGGTTTTCTTTAGATTGTTGACCATAGCTTTCTTTAGCTCTTTGAGCACATTTAAGACAGCTGATCTAAAATCTTTTTCTTATAATTCCTGGGCTTCCTCACGGACAGTTTTTATTAATTACAGTTGACCTTTGAACAACTTGGATTTGAACTGTGAGGGTCCACTTATATGTGGATATTTTGCAATAGTAAATACTACAGTACATCGTGGTTTGTGGTTGGTTGAATCCACATATGGGGAAAAAATATCACAGAAATGGAGAACTGAATATAAGTTATATGTGACTTAATCCCTGTGTAGTGTTACTGTAAACTGTATTTCTCCTCCTGACAAGAGCCATATCTTGTTTCTTTAAGTGTTTCATAATTTGTTGAAAACTGGACATATCAAATATAGTCTGGAAACTCTGGATACCAGATTCTCCCCCCTACCTGGAGTTTGGTGTTGCTGCTTGTTGTGGGTTATTGTTTGTCTCTTTGATACTTTTCTGAACTACTTTTGTAAAAAGTTTGTATTCTTTGTTGTGCGTGGCACTGAAGTCTGTGTTCTCTTAGCTTAACTGTCAGCTATTATTTTGACAGTTTCGTTAAACACCTGCAGCCAAAAAAGAAAAAGAAAACAGAAAACAACTTCTCCCAATCTGTTCTGATTTTCTCTATGTAGAAGCATTCCAACACTTAGTTAGACAGGTCCTTCAGCCTTCACTTATAGCTTGTGCAATGCAAAGCCTGAAAGGTCGGCCAGAGGTGAAAGCTTAAGGTCTTCTTAGGCCTTTGCTGAGAATGAGTCGAGCTCTGGGCACGCACATGGCCTCCTAAATTCCCCAGTATAAGCAGGACCTTTAAAAAGTCCTATTCCCCATGTATCTACCTCCTTTCTCAACTGCTTCCTTCCCAAGCTTTTCAGTGTGCCTATTGTTTATCTTGACTGTTATACCAAGACCCAGGTTGCTGCAGCCAATGCTTTGGCCATTAAATGCTTTTGTCAAACACTGGCAGGGAAGCTGCCTCAGCCTTGGGAAAGCTTTTAGTTGAGTAAAGCAAAGGGAAGTTCCTGCACTAGTCCTTCAGGGAGCTGTCAGACAGGTTGAAACACTCGATAACAATTTTTTAAGAATAAGGTTTGTATTGTGCCCTCTGTAACTATTAACCTGTATTAGGAGTGTGGTCTGTCATCATCAAAGCTACGATTTAAGATACCTCAGTCAATGCTCTCCTACTATAGTACAACAGCTCTTTACTTTAGTAATCATTCCCTATTTTTTTTTAAAGTTCTAACTAGATTCCAGAGATCTACAAAAGTTGGTTCTGACAGATTTTGCCAGCTTATTAGTTCTTTTTGTGCAGAAATGGAGCCCTGGAGTTCCCTACTTGACCATTTATGGTAACATCACTCACAAATGTTTTTTATGTATAAAAAAAGTATATGACCTTTGACTATGCTGATTGCTAATTTCAAATACATATTCTTTATTATACTGAGGCACTATTGCTCTACTCTAATTTAGAGAAGTATTCTTAATTGAGAACAGATTTTTACTTTTTATTTTTATTCCCAAATACCTTTTTGGAACCTACTGAAATAACTACAGTTTTCCTGCTAATGTAAAATGTATGTTTATAAATTTCCTAAGACTGAACTATCCGCTTTGCTGGCTTATGCTCTACCTGTTCATGATACATTATTTTTAAAAATATGATAGTGAATACCAAATACTAATATTTACTTAAACATTTTTCATCTATTTGACACATTACATTCTTTTTTTAATATGCATATTGTGCTAAGAACACTTAATATGAGATCTGTCCTGTTGGCAAAGGGTCCACTTTTCTAAGTGCACCATGTTGGGGAATAGGTCTCTCTCTAGGATTTATTTATCTTACGTAACTGAAACTGTACACTAATTTCCTACTTCCGACTTATCACAGCCCTGGCAATCACCATTCTACTCTGTTTTTATGAATTTGGCTATTTTGGAAACCCCATATAAGTAGAATCATGCAGTTGTCCTTCTGTAACTGGTTTACTTCACTTAGCATAACATCCTCCATATTAATCCATGTTGTTGCATATGGCAGGATTTTCTTTTTAAAGGCTAATATTCCATTATACATATTTACCACATTTTCTTCATCCATTCATCCATCAATAAACATATAGGTTATTTCCATATCTTGACTATTGTGAAATCTTGACTACTGTGAATAATGTTGCAAAGAACAAGGGAGTGCAGATATCTCTTTGAGATCCTGATTTCAATTCTTTTATCTATCTACCCAGAAGTAGGATTGTTAGATGATATAGTAATTCTATTTTTAACTTTTTGAAAAACCTCCATACTGTTTTCTATAGTGGCTGCACAATTTTACATTTCCTCCAACAATGTACAAGGGTTTCAACTTCTCCACATCCTCTCCAACCCTTGTTATCTTTTGGGTTTTTTTTAAAAAAAATAACTTTATTTATTTATTTTTGTCTGCGCTGAGTCTTGGTTGCTGTGCATGGGCTTTCTCTAATTGTGGTGGGGGGGTACTCTTCATTGTGATGCACGGGCTTCTCATTGCGGTGGCTTCTCTTGTGCGGACCATGGGCTCTGGGCACACAGGCTTTAGTAGTTGTGGCAAGTGGGCTCAGTAGTTGTGGCTCACAGGCTCTAGAGTGCAGGCTCAGTAGTTGTGGCGCATGGGCTTAGTTGCTCCACGGCATGTGGGATCTTCCCGGACCAGGGCTTGAACCCATGTTCCCTGCATTGGCAGGCAGATTCTTAACCATTGTGCCACCAGGGAAGCCCTCTTTTGGCTTTTTGATAGTAGCCATCCTGATGCGTCTAAGGTGATATCTCCTTGTGGTTTTCATTTGCATTTCCCTTTTGATTAGCGATGTTGAGCATATTTTCATGTACTTGTTGGAGAGCTGGATATCTTTGGAAAAATGTCTATTCAAGTCCTTTGCCCATTTTTTAATCAGGTTGGGTTTTTTTTTTTGGCTATTGTGGTATAGGAGTTCCCTGTGTATTTTGGATATTAACCTCTTTATCAGATACATGGTTTGCAAATATTTTCTCCCATTTCATAGTTTGCCTTTTCAGTCTATTGATTGTTTGCTGTGCAAAAGCTTTTCAATTTGATACAGTCCCAGCTGTCCATTATTGCTTTTGTTGTCTATGCTATACCCATAACATGTTTTATGTAGTCTCATGATAGCCACAAAGAAAATACCACAAAAGATAAAGAAGAGAAACAAAGAAAACAGTCAAAGCATATCCCTACAAAAAAATTTTACAAATCGCAAAGGAAGACAAAGATTGTTATCATGGGGAAATCTGATGCTTTCATCTCACAGGACAATATAATTTACATTTTCCCCAACATTTTTGAGTCCCCTTACAGATTTTAAAATGTCAATCATCTTGCCTTCCAATACTCACCTGCAACCTGATTGGGGATGGGTGGTTAGCTATGACCCACCCTGGTCAGAGATAGTCCTGGCCCATTAGAGGAACACAGACCCACTAGGTTACTACTGGACCACACTTATCCACTTGATACGCAAATTCCCACTGAAATTCCAATGTATAGTGAGTGCCTTTAGTGGATGGCTCCTTTCTCCTAACTATACTCCCCCACAAGAAGTAGAAATAATTAACCTTGGACCCAGTGAAAGAATGGTGTGGATGGAACTCCAAAAGGGGGGAAAAGGCACTCAGGTTGACACCAGCAACATTAGAAGATGACATCATAGTGATACAATCACAGCACCTGGCCCTACCTCACTCTGGAGGAGGCTGCCAATGAGATGTTGACTTACAAGAGCCCAATAACAAATCATCACATGGGGCACACAGCAGGCAGGCACAAAACTATAAAATGTAGATGCCTGCTACTGTTGTCCCTACTCTGTGCCATCTGGGTCATGGGGATTTCTCCATGACCCCAAAGAGGCAACACCAGAAAGTTACTGGAAGACCACAGCACTCGCCCACAACTGAACCCCAGGATGGGGGGATGGTGTATGTTGGAAGTCAGCCCTAGAGGGGCTGGGCCCAAAAAACCACCAGGTATAGGTACTAGCTGGACAATTCAAGCCCTCTATCTTAAATGGGACCAAGGGCACAAATGCTTAATTGCCACCAGCCATTACACTGCCCTAATTTTAACCCTAACTGGCTGATAAGATTATGCAGTTCAGACCATCTCAGTTACCATCTCTGGTAACACAAGACTAAACATTAAATTGTCATGAGCGTATAACTAAATATTCTTGGGCCTCTAATCTTTACTATTTATGATGGAGACCTCCTATGCCTTGGAGAACGGCACTGCTTAATCACTTGCGAGGGGCACACCCAAAGACGCTTAAAGTTTACTGAGAATTTGAGATACCAACAGACACTCCCAATGGTGCAAGCAAACCTTAACCAGAGCATCCGAAATTTATGCAACCCTATTAGACCCCTTGGCCCCTCAGTTCCCCTCCTGGGTAGCTGGAGAGCCACCTACTATAGAATGGCTCCCTTCACCTGCAACACTGCTGATGACAATGCCCCAGTCCATGACAGCGCGGGACACAACTTCATCATGAATGCCACCTCCGCAACCTTCCACTATAGAAGGAGGTGACACCAGGAAGACATGGCAGCTGACGATGGCAAGCACTCCCCAGGACGTGGTTGCTGAATGGAATGCTTATCTAAATTCCCTGCTGATGACCCACTTCAGTGGCATTTTGTAGAGTTAAATATTATTTACCCCAAGGTCCCCTTGCTTATTATTATGCTGCTCAAGTGTCCGGTGGCACTATGACTGCCAGACTGCTCTCCACTGCACCTTTAAATTTTGATAGGCTAAGGTACATGTCGAGTCTCATAACCTTACAGAGGTCTGATTAAATGCTTCATTTAATTGCTTGCCCTCACTACACACACTAGATTGTTCCACATTATGTGACCTACTGAGGGTTAGTGAATTTAAATTCTATTGGGAGGACCCCTCCCTGGCTACAGATGCTACAACCACCAGAGCACCTCCCCAACCCCCTCACACATACACCCTCCACAACTGCAGCCAGAGTCATCTCCCTACACCACCCCAAGGGGGTCCTTTCCCACTGTCAGCACTCAGGGCTTCACAATCTTCTCATTCAAGCCCTCCCACAGTCTTAATATTTTTATGCAATGGGCAGAAACCAGTGCTCATTTTTTTGGCTGCTGTAATTGCTGAACATATTATCAAACTCAACAAAGGCTTCTTCCTGAGTTAGTGGCCTACCTGGCTAATTTCTTGACTCTGTCTCCATTTGCCCAACACAGGCATCCCATGCATCCCTGTGGCTTACCCAGCTACTCTCTATGTTGCTCAACAGCTCCCATGCAACACTTTGCAATACAGTATGTAGCATCTGGCAGGAGCCCCCACATGCCCTTTATAATCTCCCATATCTGCCCAGGCACTAACACACTCCACCTGTGACACCACATGGATGAATACGACCTATACCTCTCATCCCAAGAAGCACAATCCCCATGGTCTTAGACATCCCCAATCCAACAGTCAGTGTCCACTGTGGGTCCAGTACCCAAGAGCCAGCATATATACATGATTCCCCATATGTGCACTTCTCCTTTTCTCAGCCTCCAATGCATTTGCCTCCTCCTGTCTGTTCATACCAAGGTACTTTAGTCTCGCTGGGACTACCCTTACAAAGCACTGAATAGGATCCCCAAACTGTATCTCTTTATGCCACCTCATGTAAAAAATCTGCAGTACTCATCCCCAGTATGTTGGGAGTAGGGCTGAGACAATTCTGCATGGGAACTGGGTTAGGCACCACCACAACAGGCATGCAACGACAAATTATTAAGGCAAACACAAAACTGTCGGCTACCCTGGCTAAACACATTGGGCTGTTACATGAAAGCCCAGCCCTAATGCAACAACAACACGATTCTTTAGTGCAGATGGTTTTGGATAACCATTTAGGTTACTAATGGCCAAGGAAGGGGGAACTGTAAAGGGTACCTCTTGCTACATGTATATTAATAATTCTGGACAAATTCTGGTAAATTTACAAAAGATGGCCCAACAGGTACAAGTATTCCATAATCTCACCCAAGTTTTAAATCAAATACCTACCTTAATCTTATCCATGGACTTTCATTTATTTTCTTGTCTGGACCCCAAAAATGGGAGATGGTTACAGACAGGATTTCAAACTACCATTTGCTTATAGATATTGCTGAGTGGCATTTTTGTTTTGTTTAGATGTTTCATGTGCTGGGTGACCAAAACCCCGCCAGTAGCTTTTAAAATCTCTACCATCTAAACAGTGCCCATGACTTTCCCTAAAGACTAATACCTAGGCATCACAGAGTCAATTGTGATGAGAAAACAGCTACTCTGAGTTGCTACCTAAGCATTTTACAGTATGACAACCCTGCTCACACCCAGAGTCTAGATAGTTAGATAAGGACCTGAGTTTAGGATTCCTGCCACAAGCTCCTGCTTGCTTTTTCTCAGGGAACCTTTTAAAATAACCACTTAGAGTTGAATTTTGAAAAAGGTAACAAAATCTGCCCCAAACACTTTATAAGTAATAGGTGCTTGCTACTCTGCTCTCTATCTCCTGTTCACTTGTGACCTGGGACAGAGGACTGCCCTTCCGAGGCTCTTGCACACGCCACCCCCACTTCTGGGATCGTAAGTAATAAATCTTGTGACTTTCCTCCCTTGTGTGAGTGTACTGACATTGTGCCTTCAATCAAAATGACCCAGTGCTTGCACTTGCCCAAAGTGAAAGCTCAGATGCTAAGAGAACAGTATGCCAACCCCATGTGGATGGCTTGTGCCTGCCTACTCATTCAGCAAGTCATAATGTTCTTAATATTAAGAATATTCTTAATTTAATATACAAGCTACAGGCCCCACAACACAACATATTTACAAAGCAAAAAAACTACCTGAAGAGACAAAGCAAGCATCGAAACCAGATATGGCAAAGATGCTGGAATTATAAAACAGGAATATAAAACAACTATGATTAACGTGCTAAGGGCTCTAATGGATAAAGTGGAAAGCATGTAAGAACAAAAGGACAAAGTAAGCAGAGAGATGAAAACCCTAAAAAACAAAAAAAAAAAGATGCTAGAGATCAAAAACACTGTAACAGGGGCTTCCCTGGTGGCGCGGTGGTTGAGAGTCCGCCTGCCAATGCAAGGGACGCAGGTTCGTGCCCCGGTCTGGGAGGATCCCACATGCCGCGGAGCGGCTGGGCCCGTGAGCCACGGCCACTGAGCCTGCGCGTCAGGAGCCTGTGCTCCGGAAATGGGAGAGGCCACAACAGTGACAGGCCCACGTACTGCAAAAAAACACACAAAAAAACCACTGTAACAGAAATGGAGAATGCCTTTGATGGGCTTATTAGTAGACTGGACATGGTCAAGATAAGAAACTTTAAGCTAAAGATATCTCAATAGAAACCTCTGAAACTGAAAAGCAAAAAGAACAAAGACTGGAGGAAAAAAAAAGCAGAACAGAAAATCAAACAACTCTGGGAAAGCTCCAAAAGGTGTAATACATGAGAATGAAAATACCAGAGAAAGAAAAGGACAGAAGAAATATTTGAAGCAACAATGACTAAGAATTTTCCCTAAATTAATGTCAGACAACAAACTGCAGATTCAGGAAGTTCAGAGAACATCAAGGCAGAATAAATGTCAAGGAAAAAAACACTATGCCTAAGTATTACATTTTCAAAGTACAAAAAAATCAAAGATAAAGAAAAAATCCTGAAAAAAGCCAAAGGGAAAAAAAATCTAAAGAGAAACAGACAATTGCTTCCAATTTCTCCACAAAAACCATACAAGCAAGAAGAAATAGAGTGAAATACTTAAAGTGTTGAGAAAAGAATCCCTCCAACTTAGAATTCTATACCCTCCCTATGAAATTATCTTTTAAATTGATAAAGAAATACATTCTCAGACAAACAAAAATTGAGGGAATTTGTTACCAGGTTGAGAAAAGAATCCCTCCAACTTAGAATTCTATACCCTCCCTATGAAATTATCTTTTAAACTGATAAAGAAATACATTCTCAGACAAACAAAAATTGAGGGAATTTGTTACCAGTAGGTCTGCCATGCAATAAATGTTAACAGATGCACTCTAGAGGAGAAAATATAGTTCAGAAACTCAGATCTACATAATGATAGGGAGAGCATCAAAGAAGAAACAAGTGAAGGTTAAAAAAAACAACAACACTTTTTTTCCCTTATCTCTAATTGGTCTTAATAGTTTTTTCAACAAATTTCTCACACATCTTTTCTGACCACAATAGCATGAAACCAGAAATCAACCACAGAAAAAAAAAACAAGAAAAAAACAATTACATGGAAACTAAAAAATATGCTGGTAAAAAACAATTGGTCAACAATGAAATCAAAGAGGAAATCAAAAATACCTCAAGACAAATGACTATGAAAACACAACTATACAAAAGCTATGGTATGCAGCAAAAGCAGTCCGAAGAGGAAAGTTTATAGCAATACAGGCCTTACTCAAAAAACAAGAAAAATCTCAAACAAAAAACCTAAAAATTAGAAAAAGAAAAACATGGACTTCCGGTGGTCCAGTGGATAAGACTCATTGCTCCCAACACAGGGGGCCCAGGTTCTATACCTGCTTGGGGAACTAGATCCTGCATTCATGCCACAACTAAGAGTTTGCATGCTGCAGCTAAGAAGTCTGCATGCCGCAACTAAGAGTCTGCATGCTGAAACGAAGATCCCACTAGCCACAAATAAGACCTGGTGCAGCCTAAACAAATTAATTAATTAATTAATATTAACAAAAAAGAAAATCATAATTTTTAAAAAAAAGAAAAACAAACAAAACCTAAAGTCAGCAGAAGGAAGCAAATGATAAAGAGCAGAAGGAAATAAATAAAGATTTAAAAATATATTAAAAAATCAATAAAAGCAACAGCTGGGTTTTTGAAAGGATAAACGAAATCAACAAACCTCTAGCCAGGCTCACCAAGAAGAAAAGAGGACCCAAATAAACAAAATAAGAAATGAAAGAGGAGAAAAAAACAACCAACATCACAGAAATACAAAATATCATAAGAAAATACCAGGAACAGTTATATGACAAGATGGACAACCTAGAAGAAGTGGGAAAGTTTCTAGAAACATACAGACTGCCAAAACTGAACCAAGAAGAAACATAATTTGAACAGAGCAATCACTAAAAGTGAAGTACAATCTGTAATTTAAAAAAAAATCCCTACAAACAAAAGTTAAGGACCAAATGCCTTCAGTGGGGGATTCTACCAAACATACAAAGAAGAACTTACACTTATGCTTCTCAAACTCTTCCAAAAGATCGAAGAGGAGGGAATATTCCCAAAGTCATGTGAAGCCATCATCACTCTGATAACCAAAACCAGACAAAAACACTACTAAAAAAGAAAATTACAGGTCAATATCTTTGATAAATATAGATGCAAAAATCCTTAACAAAATATTAGCAAACCAAATTCAATAACACATACAAAGAATCATACACCATGATCAAGTCAGATTCATCCCAGGGTCACAAGGATGGTTCAGCATACACAAATCAATCAATGTGATACACCGTATCAACAAAAGCAAAGACAAAAACCACATGATCATCTAAATAGATGCAGAAATAATATTTGATAAAATTCAACATCCATTCATGATAAAAAAACTCTCACCAAAGTGGGTATACAGGGAACAAATCTCAACATAATAAAAGCCATTTATGACAAACACACAGCCAATATAATACTCAACAGTGAAAACCTGAAAGCCTTCCTGCTAAATTCTGGAACAAAACAAAGATGCGTACTCTCACCACTTCTATTCAACATAATATTGGAAGCCCTAGCTCCAGCAATCAGACAAGAAAAAGAAATAAAAGGTTTCCAAATTGAAAGGGAAGAGGTAAAATTGTCATTGAATGGCGATGACATGATAGTCTATAAATAAAACCCTAACGATTCCACATGAAAACTATTAACTATTAGAACTAACAAATGAATTCAGCAAGGCAGCAGGATACAAGAATATATAGAAATCTGTTGCATTTCTTTAACTAAGAAATAACAAAAAGAGAAAGTTAAAAAAGCATTCACATTTAAAACTGCATCAAACAAACAAACAAAAAAACCTAGTGACGGGCTTCCCTGGTGGCACAGTGGTTGGGAGTCCGCCTGCCGATGCAGGGGGCGCAGGTTCGTGCCCCGGTCCGGGAAGGTCCTGCATGCCGCGGAGCGGCTGGGCCCGTGGGCTGTGGCCGCTGGGCCTGTGCTTCCAGGGCCTGTGCTCCGCGGCGGGGGGGTCGCGGCAGTGAGAGGCCCATGTACCGCAAAAAAAACAAAACAAAACCAAAAATACCTAGTGACAAAATGTAACCAAGGAGATGACAGACCTATACGCTGAGAACTATAAAACACTGATAAAGATAACAGAGATGATTCAAAGAAATGAGATATCTCATAGTCTTTAATTGGAAGAATTAATACTATTAAAATGGCCATATAACCCAAAGCAATCTATAGATTTAATGTGATCCCTATCAAATTACCTGACATTTTTCACAGAACTAAAACAAATTATCCTAAGATTTATATGGAATCACAAAAGATCCAGAAATGCCAAAGTAATCCTGAGGGAAAAGAACAAAGTTGGAGGCATAATCCTCCCAACTTCAGACAAAACTACAAAGCTACAGTAAACAAAAACATATATATCAAGAGAACAGAACAGAGAGCCCAGAAATAAGCCCAGGAACCTACAGTCAATTAATCTTCGACAATGGAGGCAAGAATATACAATGGAGAAAAGACAGTCTCTTCAGCTAGTGGTGCGGGGAAAGCTGGATAGCCTCATGTTAGTCAATAAAGTTAGGACACTCCCTCACACCATACACAAAAATAAACTCAAAATGACTTAAAGACTTAAATATAACACATGACACCATTAAACTAGAAGAGAACATAGTCAAAACATTCCCTGACATAAATCAGAAATATTTTCTTAGATCAGGCTCCCAAGGTAAAAGAAATAAAAGCAAATGCAAACAAATGGGACCTAATCAAACTTACAAGCTTTCACACAGCAAAGGAAACCATAACAAAACAAAGACAACCTACGGACTGGGAGAAAATATTTGTAAATGATGAGACCATCAAGGGATTAATTTCCAAAACATACAAACAACCAATAAAACTCAATATCAAACAAACAAACGACGCAATCAAAAACTGTGTAGAAGACCTAAATAGACATTTCTACAAAGAAGACATATAGATAGCCAACAGGCACATGAAAAGATACTCAACATCACGAATTATTAGGGAAATGCAAATCAAAACTACAATGAGGGCTTCCCTGGTGGCACAGTGGTCAAGAATCTACCTTGCCAATGCAGGGGACACGGGTTCGAGCCCTGGTCCGGGAAGACTCCCACATGCCGCAGGTTCACGCCCTGGTCCAGGAAGATTCCCACATGCCGCAGAGCAACGAAGCCTGTGCGCCACAACTACTGAGCCTGTGCTCTAGAGCCCGCGAGCCATAATTACTAAGCCCATGCACCACAAATACTGAAGCCTGTGCACCTAGAGCCTGTGCTCTGCAACAAGAGAAGCCAGTCCACTGCAACGAAGAGTAGCCCCCACTCGCTGCAACTACAGAAAGCCCACGTGCAGCAACAAAGACCCAATGAAGCCAAAAATAAATTTAAAAAAAAATTAAAGATTCTCTACCATTAAAAAAAACAAAGAAACAAAAAACTAGAATGACCTCACACCAGTGAGAATGGCCATCATCAAAAAATCTACGAATAATAAATGCTGGAGAGGGTGTAGAGAAAAGGAAACCCTCCTACACTGCTGGTGGGAATTTAAATTGGTGCAGCCACTATGGAAAACAGTATGGACATTACTTTAAAAATAGAGTTACCGGGGCTTCCCTGGTTGCGCAGTGGTTAAGAATCCACCTGCCAATTAAGGGGACGTGGGTTCAAGCCCTGATCTGGGAAGATCCGACATGCTGCGGAGCAACTAAGCCCGTGCACCACAACCACTGAGCCTGTGCTATAGAGCCTGCAAGCCACAACTACTGAGCTCATGTGCCACAACTACTGAAGCCCATGTGCCTAGAGCTCGTGCTCTGCACGCAACAAGAGAAGCCACTGCAATGAGAAGCCCGCGCACCGCAATGAAGAGTAGCCCCCGTTCGCCACAGCTGGAGAGAGCCCGTGTGCAGCAACAAAGACCCAATGCAGCCAGAAATAAATTAATTAAATTAATTAAATAAAAAATAAATTAAGAAAATAAAATAGAGTTACCATATGATCCAAATCCCACTCTTGGGCATATATCCAGTAAAGACAAAAACTCTAATTCAAAAAGATACATGCAGGGCTTCCCTGGTGGCACAGTGGTTGAGAGTCTGCCTGCCGAGGTAGGGGACACAGGTTCTCGTGCCCCGGTCTGGGAAGATCCCACATGCCGCAGAGCGGCTGGGCCCGTGAGCCATGGCCACTGAGCCTGCGCATCCGGAGCCTGTGCTCTGCAATGGGAGAGGCCACAACAGTGAGAGGCTCGCGTACCACAAAAAAAAAACAAAAAAACAACAAAAAAGATACATGCACGCCAACGTTCACAGCAGCACTATTTACAATAGCCAAGACGTGGAAGCAACCTAAGTGTCCATCGACAGACGAAAGGATAAGAAGATGTGGCATATATATACAATGGAACACTACTCAGCCATAAAAAGAAAAATGAAACAATGCCATTTACAGCAACATGGATGGACCTAGAGATTATCATACTAAGTGAAATCAGACGCAGAAAGACAAATATTATGACATCACTTACATGTGGAATCTAAACAATAATACACATGAACTTATTTACAAAACAGAAATAGACTCACAGATGTAGAAAACAAACTTATGGTTACCAAAGGGGAAAGGAGGGGAGGAGGGATAAATTAGGAGAATAGGATTAACAGATACACATCACTTAAAGTGATACAGCCACTATGGAGAACAGTGTGGAGGTTCCTTAAAATACTAAAAATAGAACTACCATACGACCTAGCAATCCCACTACTGGTCATATGCCCTGAGAAAACCATAATTCAAAAAGAGTCATGAAAAAAGAAAAAAAAAAGAGTCATGTACCAAAATGTTCATTGCAGCTCTACTTACAATAGCCAGGACATGGAAGCAACCTAAGTGTCCATCAACAGATGAATGCATAAAGAAGATGTGGCACATATATACAATGGAATATTACTCAGCCATAAAATGGAACGAAACTTATTTATAGTGAGGTGGATGGACCTAGAGACTGTCATACAGAGTGAAGTAAGTCATAAAGAGAAAAACAAATACCGTATGCTAACACATATATATGGAATCTAAAAAGAAAGAAAAAAATGATCAGAAGAACCTAGGGGCAAGACAGGAATAAAGATGCAGACCTACTAGAGAATGGACTTGAGGGTACAGGGAGTGGGAAGGGTAAGCTGGGACAAAGTGAGACAGTGGCATGGACATATATACACTACCAAATGTAAAACAGATAGCTAGTGGGAAGCAGCCACATAGCACAGGGAGATCAGCTCGGTGCTTTGTTAATCACCTAGAGGGGTGGGATAGGGAGGGTAGGCAGGAGGAAGATGCAAGAGGGAAGAGATATGGGGACATATGTATATGGATAACTGATACACTTTGTTGTAAAGCAGAAACTAACACATCATTGTAAAACAATTATACTCCAATAAAGAGGTTAAAAAATGTTTTTAATAAAATAATAATAATAATTTAAAAAAGATACACACCACTATATATAAAATAGATAAACAACAAGGGATTACTGAATATAGCACAGGGAATTATATTCAATATCTTATAATAACCCATAATGAGAAAGATTCTGAAAAAGAATCTATAATGGGAAAGAATTATGAATATGTATGAATTACTTTGCTGTACACCTAAAACTAACACAATATTGTAAATCAACAACAGTTCCCAAAAAAATTTTTTTATAAATTATAAAATAAATGCCCAGTGATAAAAAAAATAGTTGGGCTTCCCTGGTGGTGCAGTGGTTAAGAGTCCACCTGCCGACGCAGGGGACACGGGTTTGTGTCCCGGTCCAGGAAGATCCCACATGCCGCGGAGCGGCTGGGCCCGTGAGCCATGGCCGCTGGGCCTGCACGTCCGGAGCCTGTGCTCCGCAACAGGAGAGGCCACAACAGTGAGAGGCCCACGTAGCGCAAAAAAAAAAAAAAAAATAGTTGAGTAAATTAAGGTATATTGATGAGACATTATACTGTATTACACTATAGTTCAAACTATGGCCTGTGGGCTGAGTCCAGTCTACTTCCTGTTTATTTTTTCCTGCTTTTGTCAATAAAGTTTTATAACAAAACAGCCACATTAAAAAAATAATAAAATTACATCTTCATTATATACTACTCAAAAATGATTAAGTGATCTTTAAAATTCTTTTGTAGCTGGGAGGAAAAAAAGATATATATATATAGTTTGTGCATGTGTATGTGTATGTATGAAATGAATGGCAGCAATGATATAAGAAATAGGAGGGAAGAACTGGGATTATTTTGGTATTAGAAAGTGCTCAATACTATCTGTGAAGTATCTGTGTAGTGTTATTTGAAAGTAGACCTAGATTGGGTGCAAATGTATTTTACAAATTCTAGAGATTGGTTCAAGATGGTGGAGTAGAAGGACGTGCACTCACCTCCTCTTGCGAGAGCACAGAAATCACAACAAGCTGCTAAACGGCCATCGACAGCAAGACGCTGGAACCCACCAAGGAGGATACCCCATATCCAAAGACAAAGGAAAAGCCGCAATGAGATGGTAGGAGTGGCGTGATCACGATAAAATCAAATCCCATACCCACAGGGTGGTCAACCCATAAACTGGAGAACCATTATACCACAGAAGTCCTCCCACTGGAGTGAAGGTTCTGAGCCCCATGTCCAGATTCCCAGCCTGGGGGTCTGGCAACAAGACTGGGAATCCCCAGAGAATATGGCTTTGAAGGCCAACGAGATTTGACTGCAGGATTTCCACAGGACTGGGGGAAACAGAGACTCCACTCCTAGAGGGCACACACAGAGACCTGTGCGCACCAGGACCCAGGGGAAAGGAGCAGTGACCCCACAGGAGTCGGAACCAAACCTGCCTGCTAGTGTTTGAGGGTCTCCTGCAGAGAGAGGCCCTGGGTCTCTCACCATGAGAGACAGGAGCTCACCATGGGGAGAGGAGCATTGGCAGCAGTGGTTCTGGGAAGCACCCATTGGCATGAGCCCTCCTGGAGGTTGCCGTTGGTCCCACCACACAGCCTGTAGGCTCCAGTGCTGGGTCACCTCAGCCAACAACTAAGAGTAAGGGAACACAGCCCCACCCATCAGCAGATGACAAGGTTAAAGTTTTACTGAGAATGGCTCTCCCCACCAGAGCAAGACCCAGTTCTATCACCAGTCCCTCCCAACAGGAAGCTTGCACAAGCCTCCTAGACAGCCTCATTCACCAGAGGGCACACAGAAGCAAGAACTACAATCCTGCAGCCTGTAGAATGAAAACCGCAATCACAGGAAGTTAGACAAAATGAAAAGGCAGAGAATTATGTTGCAGATTAAGGAACAAGATAAAACCCCAGAAATATAACTAAGTGAACTGGAGATAGGCAACCTTCCAGAAAAAAGAATTCAGAATAACGATAGTGAAGATGATCTAGGATCTCAGAAAACAAATTCTAGGACAAATACTAAAAAAATTTTTAAAGAGAAAAAACTATAACATATATGCTAAGAAATGAGAGAAAATGTAATCACATAAATGCTCAACTAAAACCATAAAAGGCATCCACCAGAGGGCAGATAGCAGAAGCAAGAACTACAATCCTGCAGCCTGTGGAATGGAAACAACAATCACAGAAAGTTAGTCAAAATAAGACAGCAGAGGAATTTGTGAAAGGACAAGATGAAACCCCAAAACAACAACTAAGTGAAGTGGAGATAGCCAACCTACCAGAAAAAGAATTTAGAATAATGATAGTGAAGGTGATCCAAGATATGGGAAAAACAATGGAGGCAAGGATAGAGAAGATTCAAGAAATGTTTAACAGAGACCTAGAAAAACTAAAGAACAAACAGAGATTAATAATATGGGAACTGAAATGAAAAATACAGAAGGATTCAATAGCAGAATTAAGTGAGGAGAAGAACATGACTTAGAAGATAGAATGGTGGAAATCACTGCCACGGAAAAGAATAAAGAAAAAAGAATGAAAAGCAATGAAGAGAGTCTAAGAGACCTCTGGGACCAACATTAAACACACCAACATTCGCATTATAGGGGTCCCAGAAGGAGAAGAGAGAAGCACCCTGAGAAAACACTTGAAGAGATAATAGCTGAAAACTTCCCTAACATGGGAAAGGAAACAGTCACCCAAGTCCAGGAACTGCAGAGTCCCAGGTAGGATAAACCCAAGGAGGAACACACCGAGACACATAGTAATCAAATAGACAAAAATTAAAGACAAAGTATTAAAAGCAACAAGAGAAAGTTGACAAATAACATACAAGGGAACTCCTGAAAGGTTATCAGCTGGTTTCTCAGCTGAAACTCTGCTGACCAGAAGGGAGTACCACAATATATTTAAAGTGATGAAAAGGAAGAAACTACAACCAAGAATACTCTACCCAGTGAGGCTCTCATTGGGATTTCATGGAGACATCAAAAGCTTTACAAACAAGCCAAAGTTAAGAGAATTCAGCACCACCAGACCAGCTTCAAAACAAATGCTAAGGGAAATTCTGTAGGTGAGAAAGAAAGCAGCAACTTAAAACAATCTTGTACATATACAGACGGCTATATCAAAACCCCATGGGAACAGCAAACCCAAAAACTACAATAGATGCACACAAAAAAAGAAAAAACAACCCAAACACAACACTAAAGATGGTCATCAAACAAGAAAAGAAGGGAAGAAAAAAGACCTCCAAAAACAAGCCCAAAACAATTAACAAAATGGCAATAGGAACATGCATATTCATAATTACCTTAAATGTAAATGGATTAAATCCTCCAACCAAAAGACACAGACCTGCTGAATGGATACAAAAACAAGACCTGTATATATGCTGTCTACAAGAGACCAACTTCAGACCTAGGGACACATACACATTGAAAGTGAGGGGGATGGAAAAAGGTATTCCACACAAATGAAAATCAAAAGAAAGCTGGGGGGGCTTCCCTGGTGGCGCAGTGGTTGAGAATCTGCCTGCTAATGCAGGGGACACGGGTTCGAGCCCTGGTCTTGGAGGATCACACATGCCGCAGAGCAACTAGGCCCGTGAGCCACAACTACTGAGCCTGCGCGTCTGCAGCCTGTGCTCCGCAACAAGAGAGGCCACCATAGTGAGAGGCCCGTACACCGCGATGAAGGTGGCCCCCGCTTGCCACAACTAGAGAAAGCCTTCACACAGAAACGAAGACCCAACAGCAAAAATAAATTAATTAATTAATAAACTCCTACCCCAACATTTTTTAAAAAAAAAAAAAAAAAGAAAGAAAGAAAGCTGGAATGGCAATACTCATATCAGACAAAATAGACTTGAAAACAAAGACTGTTATAAGAGACAAAGAAGGACACTACATAATGATCAAGGGATCAACCCAAGAAGAAGAAGATATAACAATTGTAAATATATGTGCACCCAACATAGAAGCACCTCAATATATTGAATATAAGGCAAATGCTAACAGCCATAAGGGAGACATTGACAGTAACACAATAATAGTGTGGGACTTTAACACCCCACTTTCATCAATGGACAGATCATCCAGACAGAAAATCAATAAGGAAACACAGGCCTTAAATGACACATTAGATCAGATGGACTAAATTGATATTTATAGAGCATTCCATCCCAAAGCAGCAGAATAAACATTCTTCTCATGTGCAAACAGAATATACTCCAGGACTGACCACATGCTGGGCCACAAAGCAAGCCTCGGTAAATGTAAGAGAATTGAAATCATATCAAGCATCTTTTCTGACCACAACACTATAAGGTTAGAAATAAACTACAAGAAAAAAAAAAGCTTTAAAAAACACAAACACGTGGAGGCTGAACAATATGCTATACTAAAAAACCGATGGATCACTGAAGAAATCTAAGAGGAAATCAAAAAATACCTGGAGAAAATGAAAACAAAAGCACAATGATCCAAAATCTATGGAATGTAGCAAAAGCAGTTCTAAGAGAAAAGTTTATAGCAAATCAATCTTAACTCAGAAAACAAGAAAAATGTAAAATAAATGACCTAACCTTACACCTAAAGCAACTAGAGAAAGAAGAACAAGCAAAACCTAAAGTCAGTAGAAGGATATCATAAAGATCAGAGCAGAAATAAATGAAATAGAGATGAAGAAAACAATAGCAAAGATCAATGAAACTAAAAGCTGGTTCTTTGAAAATATAAACAGAATTGATAAACCTACAGCCAGACTCATTAAGAAAAAAAGGAAGAGGACACAAATCAATACAATTGGAAATGAAAAAGGAGAAGTTACAACTGACACCACAGAAATACAAAGGATCATAAGAGACTATTACAAGCAACTGTATGCCAACAAAATGCACAACCTGGAAGAAATGGACAAATTCTTAGAAAGGTACAATCTCTCAAGACTGAACCAGGAAGAAATAGAAAATATGAACAGACCAATCACAAGTACTGAAATTGAAACTGTGATTTTAAAACTCCCAAAAAACAAAAGTCCAAGACCAAATGGCTTCAAAAGCAAATTCTATCAAACATTTAGAGAAGAGCTAACACCTATCCTTCTGAAACTGTTCCAAAAATTTGCAGAGGAAGGAAAACTCCCAAACTCATTCTATGAGGCTACCATCACCATGATACCAAAAACAAAGATACCACAAAAAAAGAAAATTACAGGCCAATATCACGGGTGAACACAGAGGCAAAAATCCTCAACAAAATACTAGCAATCCAAATCCAATAATACATTAAAAGGATCATACATCATGATCAAATAGGATTTATCCCAGAGATGCAAGGATTTTTCAATATCACAAATTAATCAGTATGATACACCACATCAACAAATTGAATAAAAACCATATGATCATCTCAATAGAGGCAGAAAAAGCTTTTGACAAAATTCAACACCTATTTATGATAAAAGCTCTCCTGAAAGTGAACATAGAGGGAATCTACCTCAACATAATAAAGGCTATATACAACTAATCTACAGCTAACATCATACTCAATGGTGTAAAGCTGAAAGCATTTCCTCTAAGATCAGGAAAAAGACAAGGATGTCCACTCTTGCCACTTTTATTCAACATCGTTTTGGAAGTCCTAGTTACAGCAATCAGAGGGAAAAAAAAAAGAAATCCAATTGGAAAAGAAGTTGTTAAACCGTCACTGTTTGCAGATACTATACTATACATACAAAATCCTAAAGACACTACCAGAAAACTACTAGACCTCATCCATGAATTTGGTAAAGTTGCAGGTTACAAAATTAATACACAGAAATCTGCTGCATTTCTATACACTAATAACAAAAGATCAGAAAGAGAAATTAAAGAAACAATCCCATTTACCATCGCATCAAAAAGAATGAAATACCTAGGAATAAACCTACCTAGGGAGACAAAAGACCTGTACTCCAAAAACTATAAGACACTGATGAAAGAAATCAAAGACAACACAAACAGATCAAAAGATACACCATGTTCTTGGATTGGAAGAATCAATATTGTCAAAATAACTATACTACCCAAGGTGGTCTACAGATTCAATGCAACCCCTATCAAATTACCAATGGCCATTTTCACAGGACTAGAACAAAAAAATCTTAAAATTTGTATGGAGACACAAAAGACCCCCAATAGCCAAATCAATCTTGAGAAAGAAAAATGGAGCTAGAGAAATCAGGCTCCCTGACTTCAGACTACACTACAAAGCTATAGTCACCAAAACAGTATGGGACTGTCACAAAAATAGGAATATAGATCAATGAAACAGTATAGAAAGCCGAGAAATAAACTGACGTACCTATGGTCAATTAACCTATGACAAAGGAAACAAGACTATAAAATGGAGGAAAGACAGTCTCTTCAATAAATGGTGCTGGGAAAACTGGACAGCTACATGTAAAAAAAAAATGAAATTAGGAAATTCTTTAACACCATACACAACTCTTAGAGGAAAACATAGGCAGAATACTCTCTGACATAAATCACAGCAATATCTTTTTCAATAAATCACAGCAATATCTTCTTCAATAAATCACAGCAATATCTTTTTCAATCTGTCTCCCACAGTAATGGAAATAAAAACAAAAATAAACAAATGAGACCTAATTAAACTCAAAAGCTTTTGCACAGCAAAGGAAACCATAAACAAAACGAAAACACAACCCACAGAATGGAAGAAAGTATTTCCAAAAGATGCAACCAACAAGGGATTAGTCTCCAAAATTTACAAACAGCTCATGCGGCTTAATAACATAAAAACAAACAACCCAATCAAAAAATGGGCAGAAGACCTAATAGACATTTCTCCAAAGAACACATATAGATGACAAAGAGGCACATGAAAATTTGGTCAGCATCGGTAATTATTAGAGAAATGCAGATCAAAACCATTGATGCAATGAGATATCACCTCACATCAGTTCAGAGTGGCTACCATCAAAAAATCTACAAACAATAAATGCTGGAGAAGGTGTGGAGAGAAGGGAACCCTTCTACACTGTTGGTGGAAATGTAAATTGGTACAGCTACTGTGGAGAACAGTATGGAGGTTCCTTAAAGAGCTAAAAGTAGAGCTATCGTATGATCCTGCAATCCCACTCCTGGGCATATATTCAGAGAAAAGGATGATCCGAAAGGATACATGCATCCCAATGTTCACTGCAGCACCTTTCACAATAGCCAAGACATGGAAGCAACCTAAATTAGGTCCATCGACAAATGAATGGATAAAGTAGATGTGGTACACATACACAATGGAATATTACTCAGCCATAAAAAGAATGAAACAATGCCATTTGCAGCAACATGGATGGACCTAGAGATTGTCATACTGAGTGAAGTCAGACAAAGACAAATATCATATGATATCACTTATATGCGGAATGTAAAAACAAATACACACACACACAAACACACACACACACACAAATGAAGTAATTTACAAAACAGAAACAGACTCACAGACTTAGAGAACAAACTTATGGTTACCAGAGGGGAAGGGGTGGGGGGGAGGAATAGTTAGGCAGTTTGGGATTGACAAGTACACACTGCTATATTTAAAATAGATAACAAGGACCTACTATACAACACAGGGAACTCTGCTCAATACTACATAACAACCTAAATGGTGAAAGAATTTGAAAAACAGATACATGTGTATGTATAACTGAATCACTTTGCTGTACACCTGAAACTAACACAACATTGTTAATCAACTATACTCCAGTATAAAACAGAAAGTTAATAAATACATACATACATAGAAAACCATAAAAGGCAGTATTACTGAATCACTTTGCTGTACAGCAGAAATTAACACAACATTGTAAATCAACTATACTTCAATAAAATAAATTTTAAAATAAATAAATAAATCCTCCATTTTATATATACACACAAAATAAAACACAAACAGCAGAAAAGAGTGGAAGACAAAAATATGAACAAAGAACAAGGGCAATGATAGAAAATAGCAATAAATATGATAGACATCAATCCAACTATATTAATAATCACTTTGAAAGCCAATGGTCTAAGTATAATAATTAAAAGACAGAGATTGCCAGAGTGGATCAAAAAACAAGACCCAACTATATGTTATCTACAAGAAAGCCACTTTAAATATAAAAACACATGTAGATGAAAAGTAAATGAATGGAGAAAAATATACCATGCTAATACTAATCAAAAGAAAGTAGAAGTGCTATATTAATTTCAGACAGAACAGACTTCAAAGGAAGGAAAGTTATCAAGGATAAAGAAAGGCATAACATAATGATAAAGGGGTCAATTCTCCAAGAAGATGAAACAATGTATATACTCAGCTAACAAGACTGTAGAACTACATGAGACAAAAAATGATAGAACTGCAAAGAGAAATAGATGAATCCACTATAATAGTTGGAGACTTTAACACCCCTCCATCAGAAATGAACAAATCTCTCAGGCAGCAAATCAGTAAGAACATACTTCACCTCAAAAACATCAATAAAATGGATATAAATGCACATCTATAAATTACTTCAGTCAAAAACAGCAGACTACACATCCTTCTCAAGCTCACATGGAACAATACGCCATGTTCTGGGCCATAAAACACACCTTAACAAATTTTAAAAAACAGTAACCATACAATGCTCTTAGACCAGAATAAAGTTAAACTAGAAATGACACAAAGACAGTTGGAAAACCCCCAAATATGTGGAGATTAAACAACATACTTCTAAAAACATATAAATCAAAGAAGAACTATATTAACTTAAATGAAAATGAAAATACAACTTGTGAAAATTTGTGGAATGCAGTGAAAGCAGTGCATAGAAAATTTATAGCACTGAATGCATATATTAGAAAAGAAAGATCTAAAATCCATAGTCTAAATTTCTACCTTAGGAAACTACAAAAAGAAGAGCAAATTAAGTCCAAAGTAAGCAAAACAAACAAATAAATAAATAAATATCAATAAGCCAAGCAAACTAAGAAAAGGAAAGAGCAGGCACAAATTACTAGTATCTAAAATGCAACCGGGACATCACTACAGATCCTATGGACATTAAAAGGAAAACAAAGGAATATTAGGAACAAACCACATGCCCACAAATTTGACAACCTAGATGGAATGGACCAATTCCTTAAAAGACACAATGTGCCAAAACTCACATAAGAAGAAAAAGACATGCTGAATAGGCACCAATTTATGTAAGAAATTGAATCAGTAACTTAACAACCTTTTAAAAAAAGAAAGCAGTAGGCCCAAGTGGCTTCACTGGTGAATTCTACCAGACATTTAAGGAAGAAATTATACCAATTCCCTCCAATCTCTTTCAGAGACAGAAGCAGAAGAAATACTTCTTCCTAATTCATTCTATGAAGCCAGCATTACCCTAATAAAACAACCAGACAAGGACACTTCAAGGGGGAAAAAACCAAAAAACCAAAAAAACACTACAGACCAATATCTCTTCTCATGAATATAGTTGCAAAAATCCTCAATAAAGTATTAACAAATCAAATCCAACAAAGTATAATTATATGCAGTGACCAAGTGGGATTTATCCCAGGTATGCAAGACTGGTTCATTATTCAAAAATCAATTAATGTAATCCATCACATCAAAGCCTAAAAAAGAAAAATCACACAATTATATCAATAGAGGCAAAAAGCGTATTTGAAAAAATCCAACACCCATTCATGAGAAAACGATCAGTAAACCAGGAACAGAGGAAAACTTCCTCACCATATTTCATGGTGAGAAACTAGCTTTCCCACAAGGATCAGAAACTCATTAAGGATGCCCATCTCACCCTCTTTTTCAACATCACGCTGGATCCTAGCTAATGCTTTAAGACAAGTAAAGGAAATAAAAAGTATACAGCTGGAGAAGGAAGAAATAAAACTGTGTTTGCAGATTACATGATGATCTGTAGAAAATCTGAAAGACTCAACAAAAAAAACTCTTGGAACTAATAAGCAATTACACTAAGTTGCCAAATACAAGGTTAATATACAAGTCAACGCTCACCTATGTATCATTTATGAACAAGCGAAATTTGAAATTAAAACCACAATACCATTTATATTAGCATCCTATAAAAATGAAATGTTTACATATAAACTAACAAAATACATACAAGATCTATATGAGGAAAATTATAAATTCTTGATGAAAGAAATTAAAGAAGAATTAAATAAATGGAGAGATTCCATGTTTATCGACAGGAAGACTCAATATTTTCAGGATCCTCAGTTCCTCCTAAACTGATGTATAAATTCAGTGCAAGTCCAATCATAATGCCAGTAAGTTATTTTGTGGATATTGAAAGACTGATTCCAAAGTTTATATGGAGGGGCAAAAGACCCAGAAGAGCCAACACAATTATGAAGGAGAAGAACCAAGTAGGAAAACTGACACTTTCTGAATTTGAGACTTACTATAAAGCTACAGTAATCAACACAGTGTAGTACTGGTGAAATAGACAAATAGATCACTGTAACAGAACAGAGCCCAGAAACAGACCCATGTAAATACAGTCAACTGATCTTTGACAAGGCACAAAGGCAATACAACAGAGTAAAAGTAGCATTTTCAACAAATGGTGCTGGAATAACTGGACATCCATGTAGAAAAAATGAATCTAGACACAGACTTTAAACCCTTCACAGAAATTAAATCAAAATGGATCATAGACCTAAATGTAAAATGCAAAACTCCTAGAAAACAACATAGGAGAAAACTTATATGACCTCAGACACGGTGAGAAAATAACAAATGCTAGCGAGCATGTGGAGCCACAGAAACTCTGATTCATTGTTGGTAGGAATGTGAAATGAAACAGTCACTTTATAAGATGGCTTGGCAGTTTCTTATGAAACTAAGCATACTCGTACCATACGGTCTAGCATTTGTGCTCCTTGATATTTACCCAACTGAGCTGAAAACTATGTCCACACAAAAACCTGCATCTGATGTTTATAGCAGATTTATTAATAATTGTCAAAACCTAGAAGGAACCAAGATGTCCTTCAGTAGATGTAGGGATAAATTCTATTAAGTAGATGAATGGATAAACTGTGGTACATCCAGACAATGGAATATTATTCATTGCTAAAAAGAAATGAGCTATGAAGCCATAACAAAACACGGAAGAACCTTAATGCATATTACTAATCGAGACAGCCAACCTGAACAGGCTACAAAACGTATGATTCCAACTGTAAGACAATGTGGAAAATGGTAAAGTATGGAGACAATAAAAAGATCAGTGGTTGCACTGTGGGTGGTAGACTTGAATAGATGGAGTACAGAGGAATTTTAGGGTGGTGACACTACTCTGTATATTATAATGATGGATACATGTCATTATACACTATCCAAACATACAGAATGTACAATACCAGAAGTGAACCCTAATGTAAACTGTGGACTTAGGGTGCTTAAGACATCAGTGTAGGTTCATCCATTGTAAAAACTGTACCACTCTGGTGGGGGATGTTGATAATGGCAGAGGAAATGCATGTGATGGGGGCAGGGGGTATATGGGAAATCTCTGTATCTTCCTTGCAATTTTGCTACGAACCTAAAACAGCTCTAAAAGATATAATCTTTTAAACAAAAGTTGACAGAATGTTAAAAAAAAATAAACACTTGAATTTGAACACAAAATCCAAAGATAGACCTTGCTCATGGATTGGAAGATTAATATTGTTAAAGTGACCATACTCCCCTAGGCAATCTACAAATTCAATGCAATCCCTACCAAAATACCAGTGGCATTTTTCACAAAACAAGAAAAAATAAATCTAAAATTTGTATGGAAACACAAAAGACCCCAAATAGCTTAAAGTCTTGAGAAAGAAAAACAAAGCTGGAGGTATTACTATCCTTGATTTCAAACTATACCATAAAGCTACAGATGTCAAAACAGTACGGTATTGGCACAAAAACAGACATATAGAACAATGGAACAGAGTAAAGACCCCAGAAACTTACATGGTCAACTAATCTATGACCAAAGGGGCAAAAATAAACAACAGGGAAAAGATATCCTCTTCAATAAATGGTATTGGGAAATCTGGACAGCTACATGCAAAAGAAGCAACCTGGACTACCTTCTCACACCATATGCAAAAATAAACTCAAAATGAATTAAAGACTTAAATGCAAGTCCTGAAACCATAAAACTCCTAAAAGAAAATATTGACAGTATACTCTGAGATCACTCTTAGCAATATTTTTTTGAATATATCTCCTTAGGCAAGGGAAACAAAAGCAAAAATAAACAAATGGACTATATCAAACTAAACAGCTACTGCACAACAAACAGAACTATCAACAAAACAAGATGGCAGCCTACTGAATGGAAGAAGATATTTGCAAATGATATATATGACAAGGGATTAATATCCAAAATACACAAAATATTCATACAACTCAAATCAAAAACAACCAAACAACCCAATTAAAAAATGGCCAGGGCTTCCCTGGTGGCGCAGTCGTTGAGAGTCCGCCTGCCGATGCAGGGGACACGGGTTCATGCCTCGGTCTGGGAAGATCCCACATGCCGCGGAGCAGCTAGGCCCGTGAGCCATGGCCACTGAGCCTGCGCGTCCGGAGCCTGTGCTCCGCAACGGAAGAGGCCACAACAGTGAGAGGCCCGCATACCGCAAAAAAAAAAAAAAAAAAAAAAATGGCCAGAGGATCTGAATAGACATTTTTGTAAAAAAGACATACAGATGGCTAACAGACACACAAAAAGATGCTCAACATGACTATCATCAGAGAAATGCAAATAAAAATCTCAATGAGATATCACCTCACACTTGTTAGTATGGTTATTATCAAAAAGAGAGCAAGTAAGTGCTGGTAAGGATGTGAAGGAAAGGGAACACTCATGCACTGTTGGTGGGAATGTAAATTGGTGCAGCCACTATGGAAAACGGTATGGAGGTTCCTTACAAAATTAAAAATAGCACTACCACATGATCCATCAATTAACTTATGGGTATTTTTCCAAAGAAAACAAAAACACTAATTCAAAAAGATACATGCACCCCTATACGCAGCACATCATTACTTACAATAGTCAAGATACGGAAGTAACCTAAGTGTCTACCAAGAGATGAATGGATAAAGATATATATATATAGACACACACACATATATACACACACACCCCATATGGTTAATAGACCATG